>NC_056746.1:1552282421-1552309921 GCF_019279795.1 Protopterus annectens | reverse complement strand
AATAAGTAAACTGGTGGAATATGGAAAAAGACACATGACTGACACAGTCTGATACCTACACAGATTTGATAAGGTTCAGAACAGAAACATCATTTGATGAAAAGTGATATGTATAAATAAGGAAAATTGATTTCATATGAAAATACATTGAAACAGCTATAGCTGATGTTAAAATGTCTTGCATAGAAAGAAAGAGTGAGTGTGTGAGGTAGAAAGAGACAGTGTGTGTGTGTGTGTGTGTGTGTGTGTGTGTGTGTGTGTGTGTGTGTGTGTGTGTGTGTGTGTGTGTGTGTGTGTGTGTGTGTGTGTGTGTGTGTGTGTGTGTGTGTGTGTGTGTGAGAGAGAGAGAGAGAGAAAGAGATCAAGTGACAGAGAGGGAGAGAGAGTGTCTGTGTGAGTATCTGTGTGTGTGTTTGAGAGAGAGTGGGGGCATTTTAAGCACATGGAATAATTTCAATTTAGGAAATACTTTTAACATATTGTATATAATTCCAAAGTTTCACTTACTTTTACATGATCTGACTGCTACATTATGATCATAGCTCTCAACCTCTTAGTGCACAAAATCTGGACAAAGCCTGAAATAATGGGGGATAAATCTTGATGAGTGGATGGGAAATAGGAAATACACCCTGGGGATCACTTCTGTGACTCTGATCGACAGGGGCACAGGAAATTAACTTTCTTGGATGGTGTAAGCCAGGGAACCTTGCTGGCTAGGCTTACTTAGGCCCTTGGGCCAATAGCCGAGTACCTACCTATAAACCTATGAACTTATGAACAAAAGCCCAAAAATAGAGGCAGATTTTAAATCTTGCTCTTATAAACTTAGAAAGTTTCAGAAATAACAGGATTTTTGTTAGCTTGCATTTTCTGAAGGATATCAAGTCTGCAATTCAAGTGTATGTCATGATTTAGTGACTTCAACCCTCAGTAATTTACCAGAAAACCACACATTTTATGAGTAATAGACAAAAATATGAAGCAAAAATCTCAAAACTTTGAAAATTCTATACCCCTGAGAGGTATGATTGTGATAATGTTTTGTATATTCCAAGTGCTTATATGTTATTCTCATTGTATTTTATTTATCCTTATTTGACTAGGTTAGTCTCCTTAAACTAGTAGCCTCTTTTCAGGGGAGACCCAAGGTGGCATTTATACTAATAGCACAGATTTGGCCAGAATATCAGGTAGCTTCCCCTACTCTTTTTGATAGGTGCCTTGGGATTTTTTACATCGACCTGAGCTACCAGCTACTCATACAGATGGGTCCTCAGTTTTAACATTTCCTCCAAATGGCAGCAAATTCAGGAGTACATCACCCCCTTATGCTGCACTGCTGAGTCAGCAATCGATCTACCTGTTATGGGAATCGCTCATACAGGCTTCTGCATCAAAGCCAACTGTAATACTTGTTGTGCCACTAACAATGTAATAATCTTACTTTGTGTTACTATTTGCTTTATCTTGGCTGAGACTGAAATTGGTCTAGTAAATAAAATAAATATATATATATATATATATATATATATATATATATATATAGTAATTTAGAAATGCAGATAACATACAGAAGGCCTCTTCAATGTTATACAACGATGCTATGTACTTCTGGGCAGGTAGAAGTAGTGGCTTCTTCAACGTGTTCCTTATACAATATCCCACTAGAAATCAGATCTAAATCTAATACCAATTTATTTATACAAAATGTAAAAACTCATTTAATACAATAATGAAATTAACAGTGTATAAATCACCAATTTCCAAATTTCGGAGTATTAACATCAACCATTACCTTAATTTTGAGCAATTCTAGCATTCTATTACTTACACACTTCTGCAAAAGAATATCCTTTCAATCAACCTAACCATCCCTCTGTATCACTCTGTATATCAATCTTGACCAACTTTCGATCAAGCTAACCCTTTTCCTGTATGATTCAAACACTTTCACTGATATTCAGTTTTTCTTCCCTATCCATACCCTTTTTAATACTGAATGACTAACATTTGTCACTGTATAGTTATATTAACACACTAACCCCCTCCCCCCAGCTACCAGCTTCATACAGGAAAATGCAATCAATTGAAAATGTAAATACAATACATATACTAGATAAAAAGAAAACACCAAAACCAGGAGACAATAAAATCCAATCACAAGACGGCAGTTTTAGCGCTTTCACTCACTTTAATTCAACTGAGCTTCTTCAGAAAAATTGCCTCACACACTCCATTCATTTAAATACAACGTGTCACAAGATCACATGGCTCAAAACTTAATTAAGTTAATATAAAACTAAATGAATAATTAAATCAGTATAAAAATAAAAATGTAAATATAAATCAATTTGAGTACATAAATATATATGTTTTGTTATATAAAAACAATTTCAGTAATGATAATTTCATACCAACAAAATTGTAAAAGTGATTATCTAAGCTTTGCTAATAACAAAAAACATTTGATGTTAATAGTGCCATTAAGACCAGGTGTTTGATCAGCTATCAAAGATATTTGCCATAAACTTTCATGACATTCAAGTAACATCTTGTAATCCCCAGTAAATAAATCAGAATTGATTCTTTCTAACACAAAAAAGAAAACTTCTTAAAAGAAGGACAAATACTGGCATGAACTGCCAAAGCATTGGTAATGTCTTTCTTCTTTTTTACTGCCAAACAATGCTCATAGATACTTTTGTTAAGGGCTCTAATAGTCTTTCCAATATAAAAACAGTCACATGAATCACATTTGACACAGTAAACAACATTTGTGGTGTTACAGGTATATCGATCTCTAGCCCAAAAGGTCTTACCATTGTGTTTAAATTCAAAACAGGAAACATTACTAATAAACCTACATTGTTTACATCTTCCACATGGAAAACTACCTAAAATGTTGGATCTTGTAAGTGGAACTGCACTTTTATTGTTTTCTAATATTGACTTGATGCTAATACTCTTTTTGTAAATAAAGAGTGGTTGCATATTTTTTCTCAAAATATATTATTATCTCTTTCCCTGAAAATGTTTCAGTACTACTATTTACTCTTTGTATCTCTGGACAATAGCTGTAATTTCAATTATAGTTTCATTGTAATCCATGGAGCATTTTTCCCTGGGCCACTCTTGAAAGGGCACTCTTTTTGGGATCAGTCAGCCTTTCCCAGTTAAATGAAATGAAGAAATAAAAATAAATAGATTATAATATGAGGCCAATGTGCTCAAATTTATTTCTTACCTGTTTTATCAAACTTGTTTATTTGTATGTAGGTACTGAATATAGTTATAAACAATCTACAATTTTCTAAATAATCTTTACATATAGTAAGTCTTCCCAGTACAGCATTTCAGCACGTAACAACATCAAAACAACAAAGAATATTTGAATGTAGAAACTGGAAAACATAATTTAAGACCTTACTAAAAGTGCTTCACATTGCTTTTAGCCTTCATCATTCATTGGGAATATCTAGTCCATGATATGAACAAAATCAGTGGAGGGAAAATATGCCATCATTCATTAGAGGTATGTAGTTCATGAAATTAACACAATCCATGGAGAAGAGATTTTTGACATGGGCCAGGAATGGCAAAAAAAGACTGAAGCAAGGAATATTCATCTACCACAGCAGTCACCATAAGTATTGGAAGGGAATGTCACCACACCTAGGAACCTGCTACAGACCTCCTGCAGATGTTTAAAGTCCAAGATGTTTTTCCATTTCTTTCTTTAGTAAATATTTCTGAATCTGTAGCAAAACAGATAAAAAATAATTAGAAAGAGAGAGACAGAAAACTGCACAGTCCAGTGAAGTCCAGTGAATGAGCTTCTTACTGAATCATTAATGAGTGCTAAAATTCCAGAAACGTTCCCTCCTTGTACTACCAATGTGAAATTCAGAAGTCACAGGGTCCCAGAAATGTTACATTTTTTTCCTTCTTAATGTTAAGGGAACTGCATGTTCATATGCCATAAACTGTACCACTGTAATTTATAAAAGGGCATATTTCTTAAAAAGTGCCATGTTTTGTTGGAGTGAACAGAGATAAAGGTCTATAAAACTATGATATTTCATCACTGCCCTTTAAGAATTAAACTCTGATCAAGATGCATGATGGCAAATATGTATTTCATCACAATAACCATGTTTGCATAAAATCAGCAAATCTGGGGTAATTATTATATGAGTTTCTGTCCTATATGGCCACAGCAATAATTTGTCCCCATCCTTAAACAGTTTGCTCCCTTTGGATAAGAACAGAGCAGAGCTACATATTCGAATGCAATGGGATGTTTCCGTGGCTCTGACACTCCTGCTCTCTGTCTCAAAGCATGTTATTGGTAAAGTCAATGCTTTGTTCTCTGTGGGTGATACAAGAGGTGTATAATCTTTAAATTGCTGTGGTGGGCCCTGTATTCATGATTTGGACTATGAAAAGGACTTACATATGAAGTACAGCAAAGTGAATGGCGAGGGGAGTCTATTCCCAAAATAATCAATTAACCAAAAAGCCTGAAAAGTTTATAGTATACACTGATGCGTGGTTTAACATGTTATAAATTATGGCAACAGAGGTGCAGACAAGTTGTGGTTACTTTTCTGGCAAAACTACTACCACTGAGAACAGCATGAGAAAATAATAAAGCTATTTTACCTGTTAGGCATAACCAATATCTATGGCACCAGAGTCTTCTCTCTGAAATAGAGTGCTAAAATTCCAGAAGTGTATCCATCACCACTATTAACCTTTTACAGGAAATACTTTGAAATTCAAGAAAATTATTGGTTTGGTCAAGCTGAAAATGTGAATTTATACAATATATAATATAATGAAAGCATTGAAAATGGATGTGTGCAATGATGCTAAAAGCAGGATGGAGCATTGCTATGTTTTACTCCTTCTTCTTGTGTTCACACTGTTTTACCCAATGAGTGTTGTCCACAGTGATAAAGCTTCTATGAATTTATCTTCACTTTATTTAACATTTTCCACTGATGATTAAAGTTCTTTTAGAAAAGGTAGGGCAGTAAAGGTCACCTGCTGCAATCACAGATTCAAAGTTCATCCTCTCTACATCAAAACTGGCTTTAGAACCTTAAAATCAAATGCATAAAACCATTAGAGTGGATATATACAATCCTTTAAATGTTATTCAAAAAATAAATGCATCAAGAAAGAAAGAAAGAAGCAGAAGACAAGGAATTAAAAATGGGCTTCAGTTAAGTATGTTAGGCTCTAAACACAAAACCAGTTTTGAAACTAAAATAAATTACAATTTACTGCTTTATAAGGTATGCAAAATTACACAATGGTAGCTAATTATTATATAAAATCAGGAATAATGAGTGGTTGTTTACCAGTATGTGGACATTGTAAATCAAAGATAACCTGTAATGATTCCAGCTTAAGTTCTTCATCACTGCTTGTGTAAATAAATAAATAAATAAGCAAGGCATTGCCCTTCTACCTTAACACTAAACAGAGAAACCTCATTCCACTTCATTTCTACCTCCCAACACATATAGAAACACCCTAAAGTGTTTACATATAATATAAACAAATCTTTGACAAGACTCACACTAGAAAATGTGAGTGTGAAAAGTCTTAAACTACAGCTGATGCACATTTACTCCACCTGTAGCTGCATCTCTGCTAAGTGGAATAAACTACAGCAAAATCTGTGTATTATGTAAAGTACGTAGCATCAGTCAGGAGGTGCATGCATAGTACATTTGTATACTGTAATTCTGAAGAACACAAGGAGGACAAATAAAAGGAAGTTCTTTTATACAGTAGCATTACTTACAAAAGGTAAGATGCTGCTTTTAAAGCATTGTCATTGTATAACAGTAGTAACTTACATTTGAGTATGGAAAGAAAAGGTAATCCGGAAAGCTCAAGTGAGATTTAACATCCTGCCTGTGACTGTGACTAAGAAGGTGACAGGACTAGCAAGAAACAGGGTACAAAGGATTAGTCCAGATAAAATCACTTTAACTGGCAGATCTAGAAGACTCTCTCTGATGCCCTTCCTGTGTGTGATGCTAGTTAAAGTTTCAAGTAGATCATTCAGTTAAGTAGGTGGATCAGAGAGAGAGTCTCCTAGATGTGAGATTTTATCTGAACTTATACTTTGAACACTTGTTTCACATTCAAGTATGGGTGTAATGCATATTTAAAAAATAAACCTCATAACAATTGGGCTCAAAAAACAATAAAGTCGGGAACATAAATGGAATTGCAAAATTTATTTGTTAAGCACTTTTATTCATACACCATGAACTTCATCAGAACAAATAAAATATTCTGTTTCCAAACATTTAAAACTTTCGCCTTAACTAATCACCTGATGAATTCATCCAATCAAATTATATCACTAATAAATATGTGATCACTTAATTGACATTAGTCAAAGAACTAACATTCTGCCTGAAAATGAAAAATATATACATAATGTCATTGAATCTCATAATGTTTTAATTTCAAGAGGCAATTAATTGAACACATTACATTCCAACCAGGTGGATTGCTAGCATTGAGAAATAATTACCACCACGACTCGTGGCATTCCACATACTCATTAGTTCACCACCTCTGGAAATTATATTCTACCTTTATGAGTACGACCCTTATTACCTATTTGAACAGTGCAATAGTGGTTTTACCCTTCTTGATATCATATATATGCTCATATACATGTTCACAAATCTTCTTGTCCGTCTCGCCTACATAAAATGGTGTACAAAGCTGACAGTTGACTAAATGAACTATATGTTTTGTATTACAATTAAATCAACCCCTGGCTTGGTTAATTCTATTTCTAACACAAACAGATTCCTTAACTAAAATAAAAGCACATCGGTAGCAGTGACCACACTTGAGCATTCCTACTCCCCTTTCATTTCGAAACCAGGGAGAAACAAGTGTCTTATTTTCTATATAAACCTTAAAACATTTATCTTTCTTCTAGGTAATTAAAGGTTTATTGTCTAGATCTGTCTTCAGATCTAGATGTTCATTTAATAGTGCCCAATTCTTATTTAAGATTGAACTAATAAAGTCAATATCCAAAGAACATTTAGTCACAAAAGACCTTGTGCACCTATTGAGGGCTGTTGGTTCAATTCTACATTTTCACCTTCATCCCCTAATATAATAGGGGTATGAAACATTTCTCCTTTTAACAATAACCTCTTCCAAAATAGGGTCAACAAAAAATTGGGGGAATAACCCCTTCTAAAGAACATGTTGACTAAATCATCACATTCATTCAAAAATGTGTCAAAGTCAGAAACCATACAGGCAAGACACACCAACTGGCCCATGATTATGGCTTTTTTCCAGTGCCTAGGGTGGCAACTATTAAAATAAAAAATTCCACAGTGCTATTAATTTATTCAATAAATTCATACATTCTATCCTCTGTATCAATCCAAAGAATAAAGTTATTGTCCAAAAAACACATGTACAAGGATCAAGAATTGTTAAACCCACTTTAACAAATGCATTCAAATTCTGAATGGGTCATAACAAAATTAGCGAAAAGAGGGGCGGACATAGTGCCCATTGCAACCCCTGTTTCCTGTCTAAATAATTGTCCCTCATAGTAGATAAAATTATTTGTCAAAACTAAATCCATAAGGGCCACTAAGGTGTTCAAACATCCTGAAGGTAATTTTGAAGCCCTTAAAATACAATAACCAAACCATTGTAAACCCATATTATGTGGGATGATCGAGTATAAATCTTTAACATTTATGGTAAAAAAAACCACAGTCCTCTCTAAAGGAAATTTCCCTAAACCTCCTCCAAAAAATCCCATGAATCCTTGCAAATTTGAGAAAGTTGCTCCAATCCCATTTTGAGGGTCGATTCTAAAAACTTGACAATGAAATGAGTTTTTGACCTTGCTGCAAAAACTACCAGTTGCAGGGGGGATTGTTAACATCCTTATGAATCCTAGGGATACTGAATATAGTTGGTAACAAAGGCCTGTCATTTAATGTTAACGTTATGTTTATTGATATTAACCTGGTCTTGTAATAACATATCCATGAGGGCTATATCTACTTTGCTATATGCAGTATTAACTTCATCCATGAAAACTTCATCATACTCTCTATCATTCAATAAATCATACATTCAGTTGATATAATCTATTTTATCCATAATGACCATACCTCCCTCCTTATCAGGTTTCATTATTCTCAAATTATTGTTACTACGCAACTTGTCAGGGAGACTGCATTCACTGTAAGTTAAATTAAAATAATTATTAGCAGGTGAACAGTTCAAAATATACCTAATGTCCAAACTCACAAATCTTTTCAAAGGTCTGTAAAACTGGATGAATAGGGGCTTGAATAAACTAGACCTCCGTAGATGACTGAAGGTCACATCCATATCATCATCCCTAACCAAATAAAAGTAAAAAGTTAAACTTTCTAATATATAATTTAAAATCTATCAATATATCCATAATAAGAACAAAAGCCACTTCCTTTTCCAATAAATAGTTGCAAATGCTAAAATCCGAAGTGCTATTATTTACAATTTTAACACCAATTTAACTAACGATTTCATCTCTGGTTGAATGATTTCTCCATCTTAGGATTCCACTGAGAATAAGTCTGTCCCTTCGGGCTAGAATAGTCTCTAGTTGAGGACTGTCCACCATTAATTTTTTTCATAATCCATAATGATCTCTTCCACAACATGGACTCGAAAGAGGCTGGAACAGCATCTCCCAACAAACCAGTAGGGTTGTGTAGAGATACTTCACAGCTGATGTCACTAAATATCAAATCGATATTCAGATCCACATCAACCTGTTTAGGGACAGGAGTAGGCGGGCTAGGATAAGTTCTTCCTTTTGAATAATTCTCCTCATCCATATGAGGATTTCTTAGCTTTACTTTCCATAATTTCTCCACAAGTCTTAGCCACATGTTGGAAGATGCGATTATATTTAGATGTATAATTATCAAAAAGCAGATCTCACAAATAGAAACATCTAAAGAACTGATGTCATGCAACAGCTCTTCCATTGTTTGGGAATTATGTTTGGTCAAAAGGTTTATCAAATCACATGCCTATATGTCAAACAGGGAGAGAAGCTTCAAATGTAAAGCTGAGCCACAAATTAGCCCGAAGGGATATTTCCAACTTATTAGTTCCTTAAGAACATGATTAAATTCAATACATTTAAAAAAATTAAGCATTCTCTAGCTGAAGTTTTCTATATTTGAGGAGCTTCTTTTCAAATTGGATAGCACAGTAGTGCAGCGGTTGCATTATTGCCTCACAGGAAGAGATTCTCTGGATCAGTTCTTGGCTGGAGTGCCTTCTGTGCAAAGTCTGCATGTCCTCCCTGTGTTCATGTGGGTTTCCTCTGGGTGATCCAGTTTCCTCCCAGATTACAAAGACATGTATCTGGAGCATTTCTCCATGGGCCTCTGCTGAAAATTGACTTGTTCTAAGTCGGACTTTGTCAGCAAACAAATGTTAAATAAATAAATAAAATAAATAAAAATTCAGTCAGTTGCACACCTAACAAGCCAGGATCATTTGATGTTTTAGCATTAAGGAAATCATAATGCTTATTAATCCATGCATCCAATCTTTCCATAGGTTCTTATTCAAACAAGTCTGAACGATTAATACCAGCACTACTTCCTGGCAATGGCGACAAAATAACACAGGTAGCCAGTACTTGTTGTCCTAATGGGAATCTAAGAGACTCACCACTGCTAATATTGCCACTCAACCTCATCTGTCCCTGCATTGACTCTGCTCCAGCTGGAACAGTGTAAATTGTTTACTAATCTGTCTGAGCAACAAAGTTAACTCACCCATAGAGTGGTTAAAATCAAAAGTATCTAATAGTCCACTGGGAATACTTGTGTTACAAGGTGCCATTGATGACATATCCAATACTAAGACAAACCAATGAAAACCCTAAAAAATAGACACTGTGAAGTAAAACACAAACAAATTAAAAACATTATCAGATTTAGTGATGTTATGTATATATTTTCAGAAAGAATGTCAGTTCTTTGACTAACGTCAATTAATTGTTCACATATTTATGAGCGATACAACCTGAGTAGATGAATTCATCAGGTGACTAGTTAAGGTGAGGTTTTTAAATGTTTGAAAGGGAATATTTTATTTGTTCTGATGAAGTTCATGGTGCATGAATGAAAGTGCTTAACCAATAAATTTTGCAGTTCCAGTTATGTTTTGGAGTTCATGTTTTTTTGAGCCTAGTTATTACAAGGTTTATTTTTTAATTTGTATTTTACCTAGTACTGTCTATTTTGGGGGTGTTCACTGTAATGCAGATTTCTTGACAGTTGTTTTTGTGTCATCATTCAGCCTTCAAATTCATGATAAAATCACACCAGTCATGGGTAAACCCTACAATTGTGCCATCCAGATATGAGTTACTCATAAATATTTCCAGATATTTCTGATTTAGAAGGTTTGGAAACATTTTAACTGTATCTAATCACTTTTGCAGTTCTTGTTCATGTACATTACAGGCCTCTCCAGATCATGGTATTCAAGGTATCTTTATTTTCCTTGTGTGTGTGAAGGTTTACTCTGCCTTCTAGCTATGACAAGTCATGCATTATGTGCTTGAAAATGTTTCCCACTGAACCTTTATAAAGTAGACAATCCAGTCCAGAAAAACATTTTTTTACTAAATACAGTTGTCATTTAAGTCAGTTCATTATGGTGTCCATGGTTAAAATTGTTCTGTTGCCTTTTTCCACCTTTGTAGACTTAAGCTGTGGTCCTAGAATGCAATCTTAGTTATTCTGTTCAATATGGGTTGTTTTGATATAAACAAGGAACATCCTTCTTGAAAGACATACCTCTCAACTCTTCAGATTTTTCGGAATGCCCAGATTTCTCTCATATTTTTGCAGTGTTCCCCACAAACTATGTGGTTTTCTGGAAAATCTCTGAGAATTGAAGTCAATAAATAATAATACATTTGGGGTTCAAACTCTATATCCTTCAGAAAATGCATGCTAACACAAATCCTTGTAGTTCTAGCAACTTTCTAAGTTTATAAGGGCAATATTTATGTCCCCCCATTATTTTAGGCTTTGTCCAGATCTCTTTTGCCAAGAGGTTAAGAGGTATGCTGAAAGGTAAATTTTAAAAGGACTCTACACAGCATAGACAAATAAACTATGTTCCTGTAAGTGTAAAAATAATGGTTAGTTTTTCCTGTCAAAAATTCTTCTTGTGCTTTAGAAGTCTGTGGTAACACAAAAGATATAATAGTGTGTGCTTTGCGGCCTTCATCTAAACCCCCTCCACCCTATATAGGACTCTTCAGTTTTCTTTTTAGTCTATCTGCAGTATGCTACATGTATATTTATGAATTCCAGGTAGTGCTACCTGCAAACATATTCCTCACGCATTCCATTCAGCTCTATGTGTCATGTCTTACTGCACTGTATTGCAGTCTTACTGGCTAATTATTCTTCATACTTTTGACACAAGTTTTTCAAGCTATCCTTCTACTGACCACAGTGTAATAAAGCCTTGTCAGAAATACTTTTGCCATCACCTTTCTGGTCACTTCACAGAAACTGTATTTGTTCTGATCATGAAATAGAATGAAGCTGTGAAGAATTACAGTAACACCCTAAGATTTAGGAATACTCATTCCACTGCTCATTCAAGTTTCTAGCAAGATTGCACAGAGTGTTATGCATATGTGATTCAATGGTTCCTGTGGTGTTACAGCAGTAAGAAGGTTTAGGTTTGTAGCACCACGGTGATCAGATTAGAGAAACCTGCATGCAAACACAGCAATCTGAGTGTTCAGGGGTATAACTAATACAGATCATTCATATTTGCTTCCCTAGATTTTACAGGCAATGGAATCATGTAAAAGAGTTATTCAAAGAAAACGTCTAGCAAGGAAAATATGCATAATCTTATGCTAGTGTACATCCATTGATGTCTATGATGTGACCAGGGTTGTTAACACTGCAACAGTTAAGTGTGCTTCTTTGTATAAGTGATAGTGTCTTTGTATAAGTGATATTTTGTGTGTGTGTGTGTGTGTGTGTGTGTGTGTGTGTGTGTGTGTGTGTGTGTGTGTGTGTGTGTGTGTGTGTGTGGGTGTGTGTGGGTGTGTGTGTATGCAGTACATTTTTATTTGTGCAACAATGTTGCATGGTTTGATAGGGAAACACTAGCAAGGTTACTTCCAAGAGTGCAGTATTAATTCAGAGACATGCTATTGTGATGCTAATTAGCTTTTACTCAATGTGACCTTTTCATTTCTGTGAATCACATTTTATCACCAGAGCACTATTTGGACTTTCCATCATTGCTCTAACTGTCCCTGATTTTGCAGAATGCCCCTGATTTTGATCATGCTTTTGGTCTATTCCTCTTAAAGTGTGTTGGTCTCCGGTAAGTAGTTGAATATTAATCATTAAATAATGACAGACATTTGAGATTCAAATGTTATGTCCTTTAGAAAATGCATGCTAAATCAAAATCTATTGTACCATCACTTTTCTAAGTATATAACAATAGTATTTACATTTGTTCCTAATTCTGAGTCATGGTCCCTTAGTGGTTTTGGATTTATCCCAGATTGTTGTATTAAGATGCTGAGAGCTATGCTCCCCACAGAAGCTGTAATAGCATGTTTAAGACAAGGCAGGAATTGAGAAATTTATGCAGTGTTGGACTGGTGATATCTATATAAATGAATACACGTGATATATAATGTTCATAACTAAGAACATGTTAATATGTTTTTTTCTTTTATATAAATATATGTTTGCTTATGTTTTAAGTGATAATTCAATAAAGATGATAAAAAATGTTATGTAAGTTTAAGTAATAACAAGCTTAGATATAGTCAACAAAGGAAATAATATATGTGATACATGCTTGAAGGAAGCCAAAAATGCAGTGAAACATGCACTGCAACTGAGAAATATGTCTATATAGTGTCGAGGAGAAAGGCACCTACTCGCTTTCTTGAAGTAATATACTTACTTTTCCCGACGTAGTCATAGGATAGCTGTTCACAGTCACCACGTATTTGGGAATCTTAAAATGGGATAACTGTAAAAATACAATGAAATGGATACATATTTAACCACAAAAGATTACAGATATGGAAACATCTCATAATGAGCAGAAATATAGAACGGCTTAGAACAGATACTAATTTAAATAAGATATACTTAATAAATGCAGTATCATTTACACTGTTTTCAAATATAACATCAGGCAAATTCCATCCAAGTTGCCTGGTGCTTCATTCATCTGTGTATTAACTATTTTAGGGGATTTTTAACTACATGCTGAGTTATTAGTGTCCAAATATCAAACAAGCCTGCTCCTATTAACTGTACTGTCATAAAAAGCTTTTTGTTTCTATACCTTGTTGGAGGGAACCATTATCAAATCCTTACTGCTATATAACATATTGTGAGGTGAGGAAGACACATGAGGCTAGACTGCAGAAGTAAAGAATGCTTTTTTTAAAGCTCTTTGTTTACTGCAGTGCAGGATGTTGATTTAACAACACCCTCAGTTTCATTGTGCAGCATGATGCTGGGAGAATAGTTCATGTCTTAAGAATTCTGATCATAACAGTAATTTGCAGAAGAGGGCTAAAACAGATCTCTCAAATGGGGTATTACACACACACACACACACACACACACACACACACACACACACACACACACACACACACACACACACGCACACACACACATACACAATCTCAGTAGTATGATGTGCAAGACTATGTAATGTATTTGAGCTGAGCTGACATGCAATGATATAGCTGGCCTTACATCCTTGTATACACATGAGTTTGGCTTTGAAAAAGGCAGATCATGACTGTGCAGCTTCACTGAGTTCTGCTTCTCTGGCCAAGTGGCCAGGGAGGTGGTTTTATGTGAGAAGATTACAGAGTTCAATCCCCAACAACAGAGAAAGGGGGTTGGTTTCTTTGGACATGGCAGTGGTGCAGAGGTAGCATTGTCACCTCACAGCAAGTGGTTTTCTGGTTCAATTCTCGGCTGGAGTGCCTTCCCTCCATTCATATGGGTTTGCTCTGGTTTCCTCCCACATTCAAAGACATGCGTCTGGAGTGTTTCTCCCTGGGCCTCTCCTGAAAATTGGCTTTGTTCCAAGTCGGATTTTCCCAGTTAATAAATGTTTAATAAAGTTCTGTTAAAGGGCTGAACCTTGCTAAGACCTCCAACACTGTCCACCATACAAGGATAACTGTGATACTTTTCAACCCATCAGTAACTCATGCACAATTTGCTGGATTGATCATTGGCTATCTGACAGAATCTATGCCATTAAGGTCAAGCTTCTTTGTTCTGGACATAAAGCATCACCAGTGGTGTCCCACAGGACCCCTCCTCTTTAGTATATGTTTATTTGGCATGAAAACAGGTATCAATGGACTATGCTTAGTCAAGTTTGACAATGATTGCAAAGTGGGAGCAGTTATCCAATCTCACTCTGATACTCAAATTTTGTAGTAAAGACTAGACCAGAGCAGATGAATGCTTGGCATATTAAGTATGGGCTTATCCCTAAGGCCAGTTAGTGCAACATAATTTCCTTTGGTAAATTTTTCATCATTACCTATCACAATATAGAAAATGAAAATGTTCCACTTAAATCTAACACATACTGTCCTTTGAGCATCGCACCATTGTGCTTGTTAAAAATTCCTTCTTGCTTGCACAATTTATGCTTCTTGGTATTTACTAAAGGTCCAGAGAAATTATAATTTCACTTTAACCCAAACCTTATTAGGCCAATTGTTCAATATAACACCCTCTTTGATATGTACTTTGTTGAACACTTAAACCATTTCAAGAGACTTCAACGTTTCCTCATTAAGATTCAGTTTTTAGTTCAGCAGATGCAAAAAATACGGAAAAAATCTTGCAGTCAAAATCTTTTAGAAATGTAACAGCAATTCACAAGGTGCTCGCCAAAAATGATGACAAAGTGATAAACTTGAAATCTTTCTTCCACAAACACGAACCAAACTCCAACACAAGCGCTTTCACCCGTTCGTAACGGGCTTTTTCAAGTGTGATTTCTTTACACCACAGATCTTTCTTATATATGCTGGGTTGTTACGTTAATTAGTTAGATAATTGATCAATCATTTAGTTAATCAAACGTACTTTCTTTTTTGAAAAAATATATACATTTAAAAACTGTTTAAACATGTATTTTGTTACATCAATAAAAAATGTATGTTAAAATGATGGAAATGAAATGCATTACATTTTAGCACATTTAGTAGTAAAAATCTAATAGAAAAAACTTCTTGATGTTGCCTCCACTTAAAATTTGAACATAACAACTGCATTAATTACTCATTTTTTGTACTACATATTAATCGCAAAGTAGTTATATATGCAGTTGTGTGTAATACTTTCCAAGTAACTGAAATCAATTTTGCATGTTACATTGTATAAAAAATATAAGTTGCAAAAGTAAACAACTTGTTAAACCACTTGTTAACAACTCTGCTGGACGTAGTAATTTTACTTATTTGGACAACAACTTTAGTTTCAAAGCCTGGACTGAACAACAGCCACAGTTTAAAACAGGTACTGTTAATGTTAACACTAACGCTTGTTTTGAGCAATTGGAAAACAAATTTGAGCTCTTTAAGAACAAGTTATATTCTTATAAAAACACGCAGCTCGAAATCAATTACCTGAATGAATGTATAAAAGTGGAGCGTGTGCCCAAGGGGCTGCGTTGTTACAGATATCCTAACAATGCTTGTGCAGGCTCTGCTTTACACTCAAAATTAACTGAATTATTTAATAGAACTGGTGTTGAAGTACTAAAGCTTATGGTCGATGACTATGCTTTTAAAGGAAATGTCATTTTGAATGAATTGAATACCTTGCATGACAACATTGTTAAGGATGAGAAATTTATTAGTTTTAAAAAGAAATATAATGATACATTTAAAGAGGTAGATGAACATTGTTTTAAGGTTTTGGACAGAAAAGCAAAGAAGATGGAAAGGGACTTGGCTGAATATAGAGAAAATAGGGCCTATCCAGTACCAGGGTTTAAAAGAAATGTAAATTTAGAAGAAACAAGTAATAGGTTTAACCAGGCGTCAAATGAGGGACATGAGTATTCTGACATGCCCAGGAGGAGTGAAAGATTAGCGCAAAAGGGAAACAACTATGACCAACAGGGTTTTCAGATACCCCAGGGCAGACCACGGGTGAAATCCAATCAATTTCAACAGAACGCCTGGGGGAAAAGACGATAACTCATGGTAGATCTTTTGAGCACAATCAAATTGTACAATCCCTAGTAACATGTGAGGAAGGAATTTGTAGTATTAACAGTTTAAACGGTTTCAAAATATATAATTACACTGACATTCAGATTACTGAAACATTCTTTGAACTTTTCACTAAGGGATTGCAATTTGTTCCACACAGGGCAAGTTATTTGCCCAAATTGCTTATTGAACTAAAATTGTTCATAAGAAACCTTAATTTAAGGGTGTTTTTTAAAAATCAACCCCAGGGAGAGCGTTTGCTCTGCAGAAGCAGTACTTTTAATCCTCCCACTCATCCCAAACTACAGTTGTTTGAGGAACTCATTGAAAAAAGTTTCAGGGATTACTTTAAAAACAAAAACATTAAACATTCTACTAATTTTCCTCACAGCTTGCAGGTCATTGTAGACAAAATTAAGGATGAAAACATCAGGGTAATGAGGCCTGATAAAGGGGGTGGCATTGTATTGATGAAACAGTTTGAATATGACAACTATATGCGCAATATTCTACATGATACGAAAACATATGAGGTTATTTCTTTAAATGAACTTAATATTGCACTTGGAAAGATCAAGGATTACTTATATGATTTGTTAATGCAGGGGTTTATTGATGAAAAAACATATAATTTTCTGACTGTTTCTAAACCTAAAACCCCAATTTTATTTGGCATCCCCAAAGTCCACAAGGGGCTAAACCCACTGAAATTTCGCCCAATAGTCTCCGGAGCGGGTGGAATAACAGAACCACTTAGTAAATTTGTGGATGTTCAATTAAAAAGCTATGTAGCAAGACTAAAATACATTTGCAAGGACTCCTGGGAATTTCTAAGTAGTTTGGATCAAAGTATGGACAATTCAAGTCTACATATGGTCATGATAGATATCGTTGACTTATTTCCTAGCATCCCTCATGAGCAGGGTTTAGACTGGTTTGGTGAGGCAATAAGTATGGAATCTGGCCTCAGTAACTGTATGGTCAACAACATACTTGAGTTCATGAGAATAATCTTGAACAACAATTTCATATTCTTTAACGGGGAGTTCTTCAAGCAAAACAGTGGGGTGGCCATGGGGGCTCCATGTGCTACTTCTTATGCAAACATAGTTTTGAGCAAATGGGAGACACAATTTATTCATTCCACCCAATGGAGCAAATACATCAGCTTCTACAGGAGATTTTTGGATGATATTTGCATTCTTTGGGCAGGCTCTGAAGTGGACTTTCAGGACTTCATGAATTATTTAATTCAAACCACCAACTTCCTACGTTTCACTTATGAAATAAATGGGAGAAGTTTACATTATTTGGACATCAAACTAACTAAAAAATCTGACAATGTTGGTTTTGTTTCCCAAATATACAGAAAAAAGACACATTGCAATTCTTTTTTACATTTTAACAGTGGGCACCCATTGCATGTTAAGAGGGGCATCATTAAGGGACAACTGGTGCGTGCCTCTAGAATATGCAGCACACAAGAATTATTCTTTGAGGAGACAGAATTTCTTAGGAGCTCTTTTTTGGATAGAGGGTATCCTGAGGAGTTTTTTCAGGACATTCTTGGTGAAGTTTTAAGAAAAAGAGATGTACATTTTCCGCCGCTTTTAGGGGTTAAAGCTGTTATTCCTAGGAGGCAGAATAAACTGGAAGACAATTTTGGTAGTAATTTCATATACACATATTCACAGGATGCAACTTTTATTGAAAGCACAGCAAGTAATCTTTGGCCTATTGTTCACATGCAGGATGAATTTGCCAATATGTTTCCCAATAAAATTTCGTTTGTTAGAAAAAGGGGCATCAATTTGAAGGGCATTTTTGAAACTAAAACCAGTTCTAACAACAGCTTGCAAACTAACATAGTGACCAAACAAAAAGGTACTTATGCATGTGGTACGTGCCATCAATGCACGTACATCACAAATAGTGACAAAATCACCATTCCTTCTAGAGGTATCACTATTATATCTAAAGAGCATTTTTCCTGCAATTCATCTAAGGTGGTATATCTAGGAATTTGTCAAAATTGTTTATCATTTTACGTTGGCAAAACAGAAAGAGAGTTTAGACGTAGGATATATGAGCACATGAATGACATCAAAACAAAAAAGGAGACGAATGCTTTTGTTAAACATTCTCAACACTGTGCTAACATGTCCATTCGCTTTTTTGTTTTGGACAGGGTAGTTTATGACAAGAGGGGTGGTGATTGGAAAAATGCTCTAAACATTAAAGAACTAATTTGGCAGCTGAGGCTTGAAGCCACAAGAAGCCCTGGTTTAAATGATGGAACCAGTTTGGCTTGTATTTTGAAGGACAAACACAGTAAATTATAAATTAGAGATCTATGTTCACACATACACTTTTTATATTTATTTATTTTTATATATACGTTTTTCTGCTATTTTGGTACATAGGTATATGTATTATGAATTTTTAAACTTTATTATTTACTTATATCACAAATTGATTACAACACAAATTTAGTATTAAAATTATTTATTATTCAATGTTTACCTTGGTTAAGGCATATATATGTTTACATTTGATTTTAAAACTCAAGTGCTTAAAAGATTCATTTACAAGGTAAACATCAAACAATGCAACAACTTTATTATTATTTTTTATTATTTTTTTGCATTTTACTTTTGCAACTTATATTTTTTATACAATGTAACATGCAAAATTGATTTCAGTTACTTGGAAAGTATTACACACAACTGCATATATAACTACTTTGCGATTAATATGTAGTACAAAAAATGAGTAATTAATGCAGTTGTTATGTTCAAATTTTAAGTGGAGGCAACATCAAGAAGTTTTTTCTATTAGATTTTTACTACTAAATGTGCTAAAATGTAATGCATTTCATTTCCATCATTTTAACATACATTTTTTATTGATGTAACAAAATACATGTTTAAACAGTTTTTAAATGTACTTATTTTTTCAAAAAAGAAAGTACGTTTGATTAACTAAATGATTGATCAATTATCTAACTAATTAACGTAACAACCCAGCATATATAAGAAAGATCTGTGGTATAAAGAAATCACACTTGAAAAAGCCCGTTACGAACGGGTGAAAGCGCTTGTGTTGGAGTTTGGTTCGTGTTTGTGGAATAAAGATTTCAAGTTTATCACTTTGTCATCATTTTTGGCGAGCACCTTGTGAATTGCTGTTACATTTCTAAAAGATTTTGACTGCAAGATTTTTTCCGTATTTTTTGCATCTGCTGAACGTTTTACAACATTCCAGAGTGAGGCTTTTTGGTCTACACGTATTCCTGTTTCCTGGTTGTGGTTTGCTGCTTCTTCTGATTTTCAGTTTTTAGTACCATTATCTACTTTGACAGACTAAAAACCCCGCCTACCTACTAAGTGTCATTGATTCTTGAGGGGTAAGCTCTTCTTAGTTTTCTGTTGTATGAATGATCCAGCAACCTCTGTGTCCTGTAACTTAAACAGAATCAGTGATAAACCAAGCACCTGATCAAGAGACCTAAACATATGCCATTATATCAGCAACACCAGATGTTATGATATATGCCAAACCCAACATGTTTTCCATTTCTGGAATAGGCTGCCCTTATATATCTAGCACTGTACTTCCTTCACTAGAGGTGTAGCCAGGGTGGGGTGAAGAGGTAGTTGCCCTGACTACAGCTCTTAGGTGATGTATGATTGGCAGATGCTGACCTATCAGTAGAGTAATACTAGAATTATTTTCAATACCATTAAAAATAACAAAGAATAACCACAAAACTGGAACCACACCAACGTATTTTAATTAAAATACGTTGGTGTGGTTCCAGTTTTGTGGTTATTGTTTGTTATTTACTGGCTGGTGTGTTTCATTTGTATTCTCAGTTAATATCATTAAGAATGCAAATCAATAACAGTATGGTATTTGTGGGCAAATTGTCTGGTATAAGTAATAGTAACCTACAACTTTTATGAGAGGTTTGATTTTAGTCCTTTTTCTAGAGTTGAGGAGGGCATTGAACAATGGACCTGGCATAATCCTTATGTAAGCAGCAGCAGATAGAGGAATGGGTCTTTTTTGCACATTTATTTAGAGTTGAGGGGCTCAGCGAACAATGAACAGTGGATATGTATGTCTAATTCCTTATCTGAGGAACACCATATCTTGTGTTTAAAGGAGCCAGTTATGGCTTTGTCCTTAGCAATCCTTAAAAATTAGTCTGGATGACTGGATGGCTGATTGCAAATTTTCACCAGGGATATGTGAGGAAAGTGTTAACAGAGGACATTGTTTTTTCTCCCATTAGTAGTGGGTGATGTGACTGTGCTTCTCAATGGTCTCCTTGTCTGTATGTTTTATAAGAACCTATGAACCTAAACTCCTTTTATTCTGAATACAAGCCACATTCTTTTTAACAATAATTCCTACTTTATTTTGCACTACATGTCACCCATTGTGGTAATGAACTATATTTTATGTGGCAAATGATATGCAACATGACATCATATGTGAAAGTACAGAAAGAGGGGGGAGAATCATTAGTTCAGGTGTGATTTGTTTTCACAATGCTGGAAGCCATAGTCTTTTTTGGCAAGTTGTAATTTCGTATTCTTAAAGTAAAGGTCAAATGTATTTTAAAACATTTTATAACCAATCCAGCAAAAATAAATACAGAGTTAAATATTTAGAAAAGATATCATTGCTGAATTATGGCTGCATTGCTGATAAAATATGCTGATAATAGTTAGATATGCTTTGCAAGTGTCATGATAAGATGGTGTGAGGACATTAGTAATCCACTATATTTTTAATGTATGTGGTATCTTTATAAACCTGAGCGAAGGGGTGCAGGTCACTGATCAGAGTGCCAAGGGGATGTTTGCCACCATCTGGCACTTAGTATAGAGGATTATGGTTATAAACATTTAACAAACTGCCTCTTATGCTCCAAGACTTGAGTACATCAGCTTCCTTGTGCTTACTGTATGAATTTCAGCACACACCTAAATCAGGCAGTGATCTTATGCTGAGTCTGAAAAGGTGCATGAGGAGCAATGTCATATTCCAGTTAACAAATACAAAAGAAATAAAAATCGATACATCTTTAACAACAGGATTTATATTCCTTATATTATTTAAAAAGTCAATACGTCTGGATATTAGACATAACTAGGAACTTTGCATTCATTATAAAATTTAAAAAGAGCAGTAGCTGTACTATCTAGTTATTACATAATATAGACTAGATAAATTAAGTCTTTATTCATATCTTATGAGACCCAGTACTGGTTATAATTTACCTATTGGCATGTATAAACATAACACTCAACTTGAGAGCCCCCAAAGATTCATAAGTAAAAAGATTAGTGGCAACAAAAATCTTAGTTATCAGGACAGACTGGCAGTCCTGCCTCTGTACTCAATCTCTTTTAGACTTCTGTGTAGTGCTCTGTATCTAGCCTTTTGAGCTGTGATAGATTGGACCTCTTTGATCTCCCATTCCTTCACAGAACAAATGGTACTTCATATAACCACTTAAAAGAACTAAAGCTTCATCAGTAGATAAATTAGACAAAGTGGCATGATAGATTCCTGTGCCAAATAATTCAACACCTCTGGAACAAACTTCCACTACATGTCAAGCAGAGGAGCACCCTTGGCACATTCAAGGTCAGCCTAGATAATTGGAAGTGCAACCTCAAATTCTCCAATAGTTTCTATTGTCTTGTCTTCCTTGAGACTGGAGGGAACTTTTGAATAGGGAGGGGGTTTTGGCTAGGTTTGTAGCGGACTGCAGACTGATTACCTGATAGTTACTTGGGGACTTATATGTTAGTTGGAACACTGGAGTAAAGAAAATATGTGTGTCTGACTTGCAAGGTCATTTTTGTTTCAAAGTAACTGCAGAATTTCCTCTTGAGGTCAAAAAGGTATTTTGAAAATGCTCTGAAAAATGACAGCTGTAACATTTTTGCCACTGAATAAATGGATATTTTATAAGCTTTTGGTGAATGTATTGAAAACTGCATAGACTTAATAGCTGGCTTTATTAAGTTAAATATTAGCCTCCAAGTGTGGTGTTACTTAAACTCTTTTATGGTAATTCTTGAGGATTGCAGCAGTGGAAAACAATCTCAAAAGTGAGAGGTATGTTTGCAAAACAACAGTAATACATTTTTTTATGGTGTAGGTGCATTAAGTTTTGCTTTGAAAAATGAACCCCTGGATTCAGTAATCTTCCATGCAGGACTAGCTTAGTCCTGCACGGAAGCGACCGTTTAGGAGCAGCACGGCAGCACGCCATGCATATTAATGAAGGAGTGCTGCCTGAGCTCCTAAACGGACACGAAGCATGGACGAGTGTAGGGGGTATACATGCCCCTGCAATCAAGAACTGCAGTTTAGCAATAACAATGAGTGAGACAGCTCATAGAGGGTTGCATACCCCCAGCAACACCCTCCAAGTTTATAACAGCAATAGTTAAAATATAATAATATAAACAAGTAAATTTTTTTTTATCAAATAGATAAAATTTAACCATAGGTGTGCGGGTTTACCCCATTGCTTAGCTATGTATACTGCAGCTTAAATGGCACAAGAAGATAAATATCAAGATATATGCAAATGAAGCAGGTCTGCAGTAATGTAGTGGTCAGAGCAATCATTCCCGGTTCGAGTCTCACTCCAGTACATTCCATTTTCTATGTCAAATCACTTTATGAACAATATTTTTTGTTGCATAACCTACTAAACAACATATATTTGTGAAGTGGAGTACTGCATTAAATGCAGATGTGAGGTGTCATTGTAATAATGTTGTAAAATCCACAGATAAACACAAGTGCCCCATACAGTATATATACACGTGAATCAGGGATACAAATCAAAGGTATAAAGTGTAAAGAATGATAAATCCAAAGAGTGTCCAAATCCACCACCTTCTCAAGAATGATTTTACATTTCTGTCTAAATTAGTGTGGGGTAAGCGGGAGTAAGCACTATTAAGCAGTAGTAAGTGGGAGTAAGCATATTTATGCAGTAATAAGCTGGTTTAAGCCTGTTTGCACAGGGGTAAGCAATGCGCACATAGGTTAAGCAATATTGCAGCTAACTCTCTGTAAGCATATTTAACTGGAGGTTAACATTGCTTACCATCACACAAACCCATGCAAACCCACTTATAATTGCTTAAAAGTGCCTTAATCACTCTGTATGCAACAGCTGCTGTTCTGCACAGAAACAAAATAAACAGCTCTTGCAAAGCTTGAACCCAGGACCCTGTACACTATAGTCGCAGTAGTTAACCAATAAGCCATCACAGCAGTCAGTACATAAGACTGAGGTATCACCAATCAGATCCTCACTACAGGAATATTAAACTTAACATGTGAAAGGAATCTATATACAGTTTTATGTTGCATAACCTACTACATAACATAAATATGTGAACTGGAGTACTACATTAAGACCAGATGTGAGGTGTCATTGTAATAAAATAAATAATAAACACAAGGACCCCATACAGTGTACGTACACATGAATCATGGATACCAAACACATATATAACATGTAATGAATAATAAATCAATGCCAAACAGCAAATAGTATGCAAATTAAAAATTAGGCAATGCTAAGCTTTGCACAGCCCTGCTTACTAGGTGTAAGCAATGTGTAGATCAGCTAAATCAGTTTTCCCAATTGGTATACCCCTTTAAGCAATGCCAGCCTTAGGTAAGCATATTTGCCCATAGCTTAGCATTTTCAAAACTGTCCAATCATGGCAAAGTGTGGGAAATCGGCCCTATTTAAACCCAACAGGTGGGAATACATCTCATAACTGGTTGCAGCTTCCTCCTTTAGGCACTATGACTGATGAGGGAGAAGGAGTGTGCTTTCAGGTGCAGTGCTGAGGCACCCAAGAGTCCTAAGTCATGGCAGGACTCCTTGTTAAAGACTATGACCAGAGACTGCTGCAGGGCCAGTACCAGGGTTCTCAATATAAAGCAGAAGCCTGGGACTGTCTCGCCCGTGACCTCACCAGTGCCACTGGTATACCTCAAACTGGTGAGCAGGTCAGGCATCACTATGTCGACCTGAGGCGGAGAAAGAGGGATTGCTTGGATCAGTGGACCCAAGAGGCTAGGCAGATGGGGGATATCCCAGCCATGTGTAAGTATCAGTCCACTACCTGTTTAATAATTGCCAGCTCATGTCTATTATGGATAGGTACAGCTAAATATTCCTCTTATGTCTTTGACAGTGGCAGACGAGTGGGCTGTGAACTAGGAAGCCCATGCCTGTAGAGTGCAGAGGTTGTGTCCTGAGGCAGGTTAGTAATACTTTTGCATGAACTGTCATAAGAAATAAATCTAAAAGTAGTAGAAAGTTAATTGCCAGTATAAAACCTGTATTGCTTAAGGCATATACTGAATTCACCAGATAATATGGCAGGAAGAGTGTCATATAGGTTGTATGTAAATAAAAGGTTAACAGCCTGACAATAAAGGTCTAACTGCTGGACTGCCTGTGTTTACTCTGGTATCATACGGTAATGTAGTGTTGCAATCTCTTAATAGTACTGTTGCATTAAGCACTGTTACCCACACTGTGCTACATAAATAAAATGTGTAGGAATGTCTATATATGACTGTTGTAATCACAAGAGGTCATACTGTACAAATGAGAGAGACTTAGACAGAAAACAGTGAAAATATAGACAACATAATCACAATAGCACACTCAACTGAGACATGAACTGTTGTATTATTAGCAAGCACAGCCATGGTTTGAATCCTGGGAGTGGTAGTAAGCTGTATGCAGAATCCTACTCCACAACTGTACAGATATGTCTAGAATGTCCAGTTAATTGGCCCATATCCACTGCCTGTCACCCTGTCCCCCTGACAAATCAGTGGGATGATCCCAGACATTTAGGCAGCAAATAATGACATACAACTGATTGCCAGACATCTATAAGAACAAACCTGTCACTCTAGCAACTCCCCAAAATGTTTTGAGAGGAATAAGCAAAGTATGTCCCATTTCCACCCCCATGCTGTGAAGCTGTGACCATAGTGTGTGCAGTAACAGAGTGAAACGTATGTGCATAATAATAATGTGGAATCTGGTAATATGTGTGGCAACATTCAGGTAGTTCTAACAAACATTCCCCCCACAGGTCTGCCAGATACAAAAACTGTGCCTAGAAATAAAATATTGAAATCCTGGACTGGTACTGTTTACTCTGGTATTGTATGGCATTGTTAGTGTTGCAGCAGCTCTGAGTAATAAGGTATTACTCATCACTGTCACCCACACTGTGCTACATAATAAAACTGTCTAGGAAACCCTGTATAAGAGTGTTGTAATTACAAGGTCAGATTGTAAAACCACGGGAGACTTATAGACAGAAATCAGAGAAGAGATGCACAGCAGTATCTATATAGCACACTCAACTGTGATAGACACTGTTTTATTTTTAGCAGACACAGCCATGGTTTGAATCCTGGGAGTGGTAGTAAGCTGTATGCAGAATCATACCCCACAAGTGTACAGAATTGTCCAGAATGTCCAGTTAATTGGCCCATATCTACTGGCTGTTACGCTTTCCCCCTGGCATATCAGTGCACAAATATCTGACATGTAGGCAGCATTTAATGTCATATAACTGACTGTCAGGCCTGTACATATTTGGAAAATGTCTATGAAAACAAACCTGTCATTGTACAATTCACCAAACGTTTATGAGGGCAATAGTCAAAATATGTCCCAGTTTCACCTGCATGTTGTTAAGACATGCCTAGAGTGTGTGCAATAAGAGATGGACAGGTATGTGCATAGCATCAACCAGGAATCTGGGAATATGTGTAGAAAAAGTCATGTAGTGTTAACAAACAATACCTCCACAGATATACCAGGTAAGTAAGGAGGTATCTATTGCAGGTAAAACTCAGTTCATGTATATAGTTGTTGACATCCATACCACTGTCCAAACTAAGGCCATAGGGTAGTGTAATAATACCTGTAAGGTACAGATCACAGCACTGACTAGGAAAGTAATGAGAACTACAGGGATATACAAGTTGTTAATTGACATCCCTCCCCCCCCACACACCATACCTGCAACAATAAACTAAATACACAACTCAATCGGTATGTGCTCTATTAAATCTACTTTTGGGACAAATGTCATATTGTTTGATATATATTTAAATTTTTTTCTTTGCATATGCCATGTTGAAATACTCCCACATTGGTGGCATGCTGCCATCAATGTACCTGCATGCTGTTGTAATGGCCACTGTGGTTCCATATTTGCATGTGTTCTGTTTGCTATGCAACTGATCCATATCTAGTGTTTTGGGTTAGTTGGAATATCTATGCATGCTGTTATACCTAATCCTGGAATGTATTGACTATTACTAACCCACATATGTTGTAAAATTGAAACACCATAGCACGTTTGGGAAGGCCGGTCCAAGCGGACCCACCTCTCCCACCTCATCTGGCCATGGCACCGGGCACCGGGGGTCCAGCCTGGGACCTCCTCATCTGCTGGTCCTACACCACCTTTGGGTGGAACTGCCTCAGGGGATGGTGCTCACCCCCTCTGGGAGTGGGCGCGGACAGGACACTGTCACCCATCTCCAGGTCTGAGGTCCGGTGTGTAGCGAGCTCTGCAGGGAGTTTGGTGATCTGCTACACCAGCTTGAGGGCCACGTGGCGCAACTAGAGGGTCAGCCTGGCTCTCCTACTCAGCTCTCTGCACAGCCACCTTTGGGTCACTGCCCATGGGTGGTGATCTCAGTCCCACTGTTTCCACTAGGTGGCTCATGGGCTTCCGACTTCCAAACACCCCGCCCCATCCAAGGTGTTTACCCCCCACATGTGTCATATACTGTGCCTGTATGCTGTCTTGACTGTCTTGTCTGTTTTCCTACCCAACCTACCTCCCCAAATATACCTATCATCCCTCCCCAACATTCCAAACTCATCTTAAAAAAAAAAGGGCAACCTGCTACCAAAAAAAATCTCGCCCCATACATAGCTGCCCATTATGCACACATGTCCACTGGACACATGCAATCTGGTCTAAGTGGCTTCACAAAATATTATTGTTGTCTTCACCCCTCTCTCAGGGGTATGAGT
>NC_056746.1:1552089921-1552279921 GCF_019279795.1 Protopterus annectens | reverse complement strand
ACTATTACAGTTGTGCATGCCATGTCATATAGCTGTTAAGACTTTGAAATACATACTAACTGATTAATGCAACTCTCAAGCAAATCATTTTATACAGTAATCCGAAAGCATAACATATGTCGCTGTCCAAGCCAAGGCCTTCAAGTAGTACAACAGTAAAGACAGACTGGGCCAGAGCATAACAATCAATCAACAGTAAGTAATGCAGATGGATAGTCCAGCAGCCTCTAACTACAATCAATCCCTAGGAGGAAAAGAATTAATTTGGCACAATGAGGATGTATCTGTTATATAACAATACATAACTGAAAACATCAAAATCACACTGACAAACAAAACAGTCTGTATGGCAGTAAGCACTAGGCCACCAAAGCTCCCAAGGTGAAATGTATGGTAATGTACAGCCATATACCTTAAGGCAGCTTACTACCGATATCCCTCACATGTTATAACAGCCTAGGTTATATATGGTGCATACCCATCCCCCATGGACTGACTTACAGGGGCATATAACACTGTTACATACACTGACCTCTGGACTGCAGAAGGGCACACATGTTTTGTGCACCTGAAGCCCACATATATATGGACCCTACCCCACAATATGTCTGGGGGCCACAACAGCAGTAGAATGATGGCAGGAATAGCAGCACGACATAATCACAGGCCACTATATAACAACCACTTAATGCATGTCATATGGACAAAGCCTGGTATGTAGGTGGAGGACAGAGGCCAGAACACAGGCCCATATGTGTAATAGTGCTGTTATACACTGAGTAAGTTGCTGGTGTTACAGGATGGTCTGCAACGGTTTACTATTGTTTGTGCGAACGACATTCTATTGGCTGCAATGTGCCAAAAAACAGAATGTCGAACGCACAGACAGTTTTGCACCAGATAGTCGACTCCACTTATGCAAATGCACAACTGCATTCGTATAAGTGTAAATCAACTATCTGCACAGAGATCACGGTACAGTGGGGAGTGGAAATTCATCCACATCCCCACTGTAGTGTGATCTCGGAGTTAGAATATATAAGTGGGGGGTGCATAGCTGTACAGGAGCTTGATTTCCATCAGCTCCTATACGGTTATGACGTAGTTGTTTCAACAACAATGTCGAGTCAAATGCGTCTAGCATTTGGTTAGACATTGTAAATGTTAGGTTTTTTTTACTTTCGGTATTAGCATTCATTTATTTGAACAGAAAAGGTTTATCTGTTCGAATAAACAATAGTAAACCATCTGCAACATACCCTTAGTCGGGAATATGAAGTCAGAAACACAAATGGATGTAACCATGTACTGATAGCACTCAACACACACAATGCCAGTGATATATCTGACATAAGACCTATGTGGTGGACAGATAAAACATAACAGGCACACCTCTGGCCATCATGTGGATAGACCCACAGTTGAGAGCTATGCAGACAGACTGCATTCCATGTTAAACTAGTATGTACGCACAAACCCTGAAACACTGATGCTATACAATGCATATAACAACACTACTTACACTCTGTCTGTAGTTCTGGAACCTTATACAAATATGTAGCTGGCCTGAGTCTGCAAGTCCTCTTGTAAGAGGTATTGCTACCTGCTGTCTGAGACACTGCTGCCCACACACAGGAAGGATGTTTTCCATACAGGAAAGGTAAAGGGACCACACTCACATGATGTAGGGATTTATAGTAGTGTGTTACCATGACAGTGGTAATTGGAAGTTCTACACAGCATGCTGCATGCAGGTAGCAAGTGGAGGACACTGATTTTTGCAGAGGCCATCACCTGATCATGTACATCACCTACAAAATCCATGCAGTAATCTATTCAAAGCAGCTCAATCCATTTACTGGAAAGAGACCAAGATAGATAGAGAGAGAGAGAGAGAGAGAGAGAGAGTGAAAGCCAAAGCCAAAAAAAAAAAACATAACCAAAAAAAAAAAACATCCAGCAAACTATCCAGAACAGACATCATTCCTACAACAGGTATGTGAAGTATATATGCATGTAACTGAATGTAGTACTTGTTCCATAATAATGGGATAGATGATGTGGAATGATTTATATGTGCCATCAGGTGTTGTTGTAAAGATATCCGGCTGAACAACTGCTATGGACAATAGTGTCTGTCCCTGTGGTTAGTGAGCCATACCTGTCAACTGTGCAGATCAACATTGACTGACAAGATGTAAGTCATCATAGTGTGTGTTGTGTAATGCAAAACATGTATATTAATATGGCCAATAGCTGGTGGTGGAAGTAATGCCATTATGATGGACACATGGGTTACAGAGCCTACCACTTGCAGGACAGTCAAGTTAACATGTAATGTAGCATGCAGAAATGCCATATGTATGTAATAGGCTTACCTGCAATCTGTCCCTATATATACCCCCCTAATGTTAGGCTGTGTCCACATTTGGCACCCGTCTGTGTTGTAGCAAGGCAGAACAGTGCAGCTGTGCCAGAAGGAGAGTTAGAGAGTGTGGACCTGATCTCTGAATGCACCCCATATATATATATATATATATATATATATATATATATATATATATATATATATATATATATATATCTATATATATATATATATATATATATATATATATATATCTATATATATCTATATATATATATATATATATATATATATATATATATATATATCTAGATCTATATATATATATATATATATATATATATATATATATATATATATATATATATATATATATATGGGTCTACCTGAAAACACCGACATGCAAAAACACCAATAACGAGATAACCGACACCATAAAATGGAAAGTTCAAAAACATGAAACTTCACATGCCTGACAAACCACAATCCCAACAATCAACAAAACAAAACAAATACCTTTTCCGTAAAACATACACACAACGCAAGTGCACCAAAAACCTTACAAACTTACACTAAACCTTACGTACACAACTATCTATGCACTAACCTTAACCCAAACCCTAACCCTAAGGTCCGTCACTATTGCACACTCACCTAACCCACACCCTAACTGTAACTCACTTAACTCGACCCTAACCCTACAGTCTGTCACTATCTCACACTTACCTTACCCACACCCCAACCCTAACTCACTTAACCCTCCCCTAACCTTAAAGTCTGTCACAATCGCACACTTACCTTATCCGCACCCTGACACTAATGTCCGTCACTATCACACACATACCTTAACATGTCGGTGTTCTCAGCATCGGGACTTTCAATCATTGGTCATCTCCGTTGTCGATCTTCTGGTGTCAGTTATCTCATTGTCGGCATTGTCAGCGTTCGGTGTTTTCAGGTAGACCCATATATATATATATATATGTATATATGTATATATATATATATATATATATATATATATATATATGTGTGTGTGTGTGTGTGTGTGTGTCTGTGTGTGTGTGTGTGTGTGTGTGTGTGTGTGTGTGTGTGTGTGTGTGTGTGTATATACAAACACACACACACACACACACACACACACACACACACGTATATAAATGCGTGTCCCCTAGTTTTGCATCACAGTTCTGCATGCTATGTGTGAGGGAACATCACAAATATCAATAAACACACACACACACACACACATATATATATATATATATATATATATATATATATATATATATATATATATCTATGTAGCATTAAGTGTGTGCAACATGGACATTTATGTCACGTGTGAACCCTATGTTGGGACCACATTGCCCTTGTTTGTGAAGGCGGGATTGGGAATTTGGGGAAGGATAGCAGGTATATTTGTGGTGGTGGGTTGGGTTGGAAGATAGAGAAGACAGTCTACAGGGGCAGTATATGACACATGTGGTGGGTAAACACCCTGGATGGGGAGTGTCATCTGTGATGTGGAAGCCCCATGAGCCCCCATATGGAAACAATGGGAACAAGGCCCCCACCCATTGCCAGTCACAATATCAGCTTCACGGCCCTGAAGGTGCCTGGACTGGAGGCTGAGCAGGAGGAGTATGTGGACCCTGTGAGTGTGTACTGAGGGCCTCAAGGTGCTGTAGCACATCCCTCAAGTCTGTGTAGAGTTCCCTTTGCACCAGTCCCTGGACTTGACCTCAGGTGACAGGATCATGTCTGTGTGTGGTCCCGGGGGGGGGGGGCACACCATCCCCTGAGGTGTTTCCACCTGAAAGTAGTGCAGGACCAGTAGATGAGGAGGCCACAGGATGGGTCCCACATGTGATGTGGCCTGGTAACATGAGGTGAGAGAGGTGGTTCTGCTAGCAAGTGTTCCCTAAACATGCTAGTGTGTCACTGTTATAGAACATATGTGGGTAGTAATAGTCCACACATTCCCAGATCATGTCCAACAGCATGCATACATATCCCGAATAACACAAAATAGCAGATGTGCAGCAATCACATAGCAAACAGACCACATGCATATATGGAACCATAGTGGCCATTACAATGGCATGCAGGTGACATTGTCCATAACAGGCAGGCAATGATAGTGTCCCCACAGGGAACATGGCTACAAACACATAACACAAAGTGTGGTACAATACAATATATGTTCCAATGATACACACATAGCCATAACTATTGAGTTGTGTGGTCAGATTGTTGTTGCAGATGTGGTTGGGGGGAGACAGAGATGTGCATTAAAAACTATGATAACCTTGCTGTATGAGGTGCTCAGACCTGTTTCCATCTTTATGTCTTTCAGGCAAGGTGTCCCATGAGAGGCTTCCTGTTTATACAGCAGATGAGAATGAGGTCATCATCACACACCTGGTGCAGCACTACCACGTGTTGTTTGGCCGAACAGCCCATGAGCAGCAGGAGTGATCTTGTTCACAGTGTAAATAATGTTGGCCTGCATAACCGCAGTTATGAGCACTAAAAAATGGCATACACAGAGCTGGAGAGCAGCTGATGCAGATAAAAAGTTAAATGATATCACCAAGTAGATTTCCAGCATAAAGATTTATTCCACACAAAAATCCAGGTTATATGCACAAGCTTTCATCCCTGCTCAGTCAGGAACTTTTTCAAAGTGATTTAGTTAGTGAAATACACTTTATTTAAATACTTGAATGGCATTTAATCAGTCCTAAAAACACGCCCTCCTTATTTACATAACTAATAGGATATATCTTAAATGAATAAATACATGAATAAATATACTTTGTCTCATACATAATTACAATACAATGACTAAAACATACTATTTAATATTAATATAAGACATATAAAATCACTTCTATATAAAATTCATCTTTCCAGAGCTTTTAGTTTTAAAAAACATGCAAGTGAAAAACTGTCATTCAATCCTGGCCATTGTAGGGAATTCATCCTTAGTTGCCATAGGGCTTCTTGTTTTTCTGGTATTAATGCCCATGGTCCACCCCTTATATCTAGTGTGATTACCCCCAATATCTCAAATTTAAAACTATGGTTAGGATAATCCATATTATGCCTAGCTAAGGCATTTTTTTCCTTTTTGTTCCTTATATCTCTTACATGTTCATAAATTCTGCTTTCTAGTTTCCGCTCTGTTTTCCCTATATAAAAACATGAACATTTTGTGCAAACTGCGCAATATACCACTTTCTCTGTCGTGCATGTACATCTACTGGTAATTTCACTATGGTATTGTTAATCTTAAGTGAACTCCCCTCATGAATATAACAACAATAGTTACATGCACCACATTTTTTCATGTATCCATTTTGTGGATTAACATGTGTATATTCTAAAAAGTTTTTCATAGTTCTACCCTTTTTATATGCAATGGTAGGAGATTCACCCACTATATTTCTAGTATCTCTATTATTAATTAATACCACCCAATTTTTAAACAAGATGTCAGCTACACTCTTACTGCTTTTATTGTTGTTGTTGTCTTTTGGCTTTCCCTGGTTAGAGGTCGCCACAGCGGAACTCTTGTCCGCTAATGATTGGCAGAAGATTTTCACTGTGCCGAGTTGCCAGCTCAAAGCCCAACCTTCAACAAAGGCATGTCCATTCACGCATGTCTTTTGGAATGCCACTCGACCTGCGGAAGGGACATGCAGACTCCACACAGAAGGCACTCTCTGCACACTAACTGAGAATCGAACGGGAGAACCTCTTGCTGTGAGGCAACAACGCTACTGCTGCACCACTACTCTTACTGCTTTTATTAAAATTGTAATAGATGCACTGTTAAATTTCCTCAGATATCTCAAAATTCTGACTTGTTTTTTGACCCTGGGGTTGCATAACTTAGAAATAAGTGGGAATGATAGGGAAGTTGTGAATAACACTGTTAGGCAACCCCAGGTTCAAGAAACCGGTCAAAATTTGTGTGAGCTGAAATAGGTTCTAAACAAATTTGATGTGATGACCCTATTAAGGAAATGAAACCCGACAGAGGGGGAGGGATGGTGTTAGTAGAGAATATTGAGTACAGTTCAAAAATGATGGACATTTTTTACGATATCACCAGGTATATGGAAGCTTCATATAATGAAGTTATGATTGCCCATAGGAAGGTCCAACTTTTTAGGAAGACTCTCTTTTCCAGGGCATCATTTCAGAAGAACTGTAAGAGTTTCTTAAAACTGAGCATTCCACAAGCATTTGGAATACCAAAGGTCCATAAGGATGTAATTAATCCACCCTACAGAGTGATTATCACATCTAAAGGTAGTTCTACCTACCCCTTAGGTGTGTTTATAGAAAGACTGTTTAAACCCATTGTGGTTAAGATAAATTATATATTGAAAGATTCATGGGATTACCTGTCTAGATTAAAGGAAGAATTATTTTCCCCAGAAGTTTCCTTTACAGCAATGGATGTAGTTGACCTTTTTACTAGCATCCCTCATAAAGAGGGACATGAATTATTTTTGGAGGCTATGCTGGACTTAACAAATTTAAATAGTACCATGATGAATTTTGCTGTAAGTGTTATGGAAATGATTTTGGATATTTTTTTTTACTTTTGAGGGTAGCTACTTTAAGCAGATACAGGGTGAAGCAATGGGAGCCAGTTGCCCCCCCCCCATTTATGCAAACATGGTTATGTACACTTGGGAACGTAAGTATGTCTTTCCATTAGAATTTAATGAAAGATGGAGTCTATATCTTCATTTTCTAGATGATATTTTTCTTCTTTGAAAAGAACTTATTTCAGCTCACACAGATTTGGCTACCCATTTAAATGAATTATATTCATTTCTTACGTTCACTAGTAAAAATTCTAACAACAGTATTGATTTCTTAGACATAAGGTTGAGCAAAGACATGGTAGCAAAGAAATCTTGCTGTACTATTTTTAGAATAGAGACATTTTCTAATTCTTATTTAAATTATAATAGCCAACATCCCTTCAAAATTAGAAAAATATTTTAAAGGCCAGCTAGTGAGGGCTATGAGAATGAGTTCTAATTGGGACTTACTGAGGAAGGAGGTTTTATTTATTACAGAATTATTTTTGGAGAGAGGGTACCCCAGAGATCTTATTAGTAAGGTGAGCAAAGAGGTGGTACCAGCTTGCGGTATGAAATTTAAACCCATTTTGGGTGTGGGTGTCAGTTCAGCAGGGACTGCTATGGATACCTTGAATGAGCAGTTTACAAGTAGTATGGTGCTTCCATTTGGTGAAGGTTCCAAAGAAGTTAAAGCTATAATGCTAAAATACTGGACTGTTTTTAGGAGTAACCCTGAGTTATTCAGAATTTTGGGGGAAGAGACAAAATTTGTGAACAAAATGGGTAAGAATCTGAAGTATTTGTTTGAGGATAACATTATTTTACATAATCCATTTGAGAAATGAACTAATAAATGTGGTTGTTGCCCATATTGCAAATACATTTTGGATGAAAAAATAATCTGTTTACCAAATAGTGCTCACCCGGTAGTTTTTAAACCAGGGAATTGCACAACAAAATGTTTAGTTTACTTGGCTGTATGTGATTCATGTAAGAAATTTTATGTAGGGAAAACAGAGAGACAGCTTTGTAAATGTATTTATGAACATGTTTATGCAATCCTACATAAAAATTATAAAAATGCTTTGTTTAGATACCCATTGGAATGTGTAGAATTTAAAAAGTTCAGATTTGGTATCTTAGAAGTTGTACATACATCTTCATGAGGGGGCTGGTGGGAATTGGATATTGAATTATGTGAATTGAAACGACAATTTTTATTTTGTTCATTACTTGAACCTGGTCTTAATGAAACTTTGTCTATAGCCCCAGTTTTGAAGTACAGGGCTTTGACCAGATGAATTTATTGTACAAAATGAGGTTGTCTTTTTAAAAAAAAAACATACTTTTTTCTAATTATTTAATTGATTAATTATGTGGTTTATTGATTAAGAATATTTAAGCTTTCTTGTTGGTGTGTTTTTGTATTCTGAAGAAGTCTCAGTATTAACTGAGACAAAAGCGCTCAATACATTTGTTTCCTGTGGTGCAGACTGGCTGATTTGGATTTATTTCTTGAAGAACTTTGGCTTTGTGGACACTGCTTATCCTGTTCTATTACCAAATGGAATAGGTTAAATCAAGCACCAGAAGGAAAATTGGATAGACTTAAAATTACCCACAAGGGCAGCTAGCCTAGTACTTACCTATGAACCAATGAACCTATAAATCAGAGAAGGAGATACTAAGGAGGTGTGATCAAAGGGTCAAATCATGAGGGACACTGCTGGTAACTACTCTTTTAGATGAAAGTCTGTCTGTAACATTAACAGACTGGGTGTTTGCTGCTGAGCCAGTTTGCTCTCCAGCAGGTAACATATTTACATTTAATTGGATTACCATGATCTCTGAGTGTGGATTGCTTTTGAAAGCTTTGGTTAATTCCAGGTATGCTGTGTGAACCAAAATGTCCTGATTCTAATGCTTGAGTGACTAGTTCAAAAGAAGTCTACCAGGTTTTAAAGGCAGGATCTACCTTTAATAAACCGAGATTGGTTAGGATCCTGGGCTTAAAAACTACTTAGGTTCTGTTTATAAAGTCTATAATGTTGCACTCCACTGTCTTTCAGATAAAGCTGATGAGGTTGTTAGGGCTTGTAGACTGCCTATGGCCTTCTTTATAAAGTCAATAATAATGCAGTCCATTGCCTTACAGATAAATCTGATAGGTTTATGGCTGCACATTTCAGTCATTGGTCCCCCTTTGTGGAAGGAGATGACTACAGTAGATTTTTCAGACTCCTGGCATGAATCCAATGGAGAAACTGAGGCTGAATAGATATAATAAAGAGTCAGTCAGGCAGTGTTTGGTGCTGACAAGAAAACAATCCGGTATATTTTCATGGCCCACAGAGTTAGTGTTTTCAGCCTTTGCAATAATACATAGGACTTGCTCAAAAGTGTTGTGTGAGGGTATTATAGGCATACTAGTAAGCTGTAACTTGGAGGAGATAGGAGGTAAAGTATGAGGTGGATTTGCCTGTAAATATATGGCACTATCTTGGTGGTTGAGTATGTGATGTTAGCTAGTATCAACTCAGAGCATTGCTGGTTATTATTTCTTAGGTTCGCTAGTATCATCTCAGAGAATTGTTGGTTATTATTTCTTAGGGTCCTGACATAGCTGAAGAAGGCATTATGGTTATCCTTAACATGGATGAAAGTTCGCAATTCATCATTTTTCTTGGAGGATTTGGTTTTGTTTATAAGCTATTTGTTGATTAATTTTGAGTTCTTCTCTAGCTGATGGGGTGGTAAGTCTAGTTTTATGGGATAGGATTTTTTTTCCTATTTTTTTATAGTTTGTTGATACTAAGGGTTCCACTAAAAGTGTTTGTTCTTAAATTTGTCACTATATTTGCATATCATTGGGACCAAGGCCCCAGTGATAACTTGGAGGTGTTCATTTAATTAATCCCAGAAAACTGGATGTGAATCAGGGTAATTTAGGCCAGAAGGGTGTTTCATCAGATCATCAGTTACATACATACATACATAACTTCCAATAACCACTCCTTGAGCCAATGTCCTATGACCACCAAAATAAACACTTTTATTCACACCACATAAAGTAATCCACTGTACATAAAAACGAATGAATAGTCCAATAATCCACAATACAGGTCAAGCGCTTTCATCAATAGACTTCATCAGAACACTTGATAATATGAACTGACACCATTTTTATATAAGTACCCAGTACCTTCAATAAAAAATCAATTACAAAATTAAAGTGACAGTCCATCTTTTTAAAAAATCCTTTTTTAAAAAGTAAAAAAAACTGTTTGTCTAATGAAATAAATTTAATAAATACGTTGTTGTAAAAAGGTAAAACTTTTTAAAATAACATGAAGTGAAGTTGTCAGGGTTGAATAATGTGTTAATATATCAAAACTGTGTTGCTTGATACCTTAATTCAGGTTTTAAACTAATATGTTCATTTAAACCAGGGGGAACTGTTGCATTTAGCCTCAACTGCCATCTAACCTCAGCCCAAAGCAACTGGTTTCCCCACTCACCCCTCCTAAAATTTTTACCTACACTTTCTAAAATACCAAATTTAAAAATATGGTCAGCATGGTTAACCTTTATGTGTTTGTATAAGGCGTTATTATCATCCTTTTTCGCAATACTGTACATGTGTTCATATATTCTCCTACTCAGATGCCTTTCTGTTTTCCCAACATAAAAATGACTGCAGGACTGACATACGGCCAAATAAACTAAGCCCTGAGATGTACATGTACCTGCCATAAAATTAACTACTGTTTGGTTGGGTCCAAGCGTCACAGAGGGAGTGTCAATAATGAATCTACAATAATCACAGGCCCCACATTTATAAGTACCCTTTCTAAAATATCATTTTTCAGAAATTGGATTCTCCAGTAAGTTCTTTAAGTTCCTATTCACTCGGTATGTAAAATGAGGGCCTTCACCAATAATTTTAAGTAGCTCCATATTCCCTTTGAACATTGTCCAGTTGTTTTTAATTATGTTTTTAACTACGTGTGATGTCTCACCATAAGTCAGTACCATAGTTTGTGGGGCCTGTGATTATTGTAGATTCATTATTGACACTCCCTCTGTGACGCTTGGACCCAACCAAACAGTAGTTAATTTTATGGCAGGTACATGTACATCTCAGGGCTTAGTTTATTTGGCCGTATGTCAGTCCTGCAGTCATTTTTATGTTGGGAAAACAGAAAGGCATCTGAGTAGGAGAATATATGAACACATGTACAGTATTGTGAAAAAGGATGATAATAACGCCTTATACAAACACATAAAGGTTAACCATGCTGACCATATTTTTAAATTTGGTATTTTAGAAAGTGTAGGTAAAAATTTTAGGGGGGGTGACTGGGGAAACCAGTTGCTTGGGGCTGAGGTTAGATGGCAGTTGAGGCTAAATGCAACAGTCCCCCCTGGTTTAAATAAACATATTAGTTTAAAACCTGAATTAAGGTATCGAGCAACACAGTTTTGATATATTAACACATTATTCAACCCTGACAACTTCACTTCATGTTATTTTAAAAAGTTGTACCTTTTTACAACAATGTATTTATTAAATTTATTTCATAAGACAAACAGTTTTTTAACTTTTTAAAAAAGGATTTTTTTAAAAAGATGCACTGTCACTTTAATTTTGTAATTGATTTTTTTTATTGAAGGTACTGGGTACTTATATAAAAATGGTGTCAGTTCATATTATCAAGTGTTCTGATGAAGTCTATTGACGAAAGTGCTTGACCTGTATTGTGGATTATTGGACTATTCATTCGTTTTTATGTACAGTGGATTACTTTATGTGGTGTGAATAAAAGTGTTTATTTTGGTGGTCGTAGGACATTGGCTCAAGGAGTGGTTATTGGAAGTTATTTGTGTTCGTTTGCCACTCTTTTACACACCGATTTGTGTTACATACATACATACATACATACAAATACTTCAGACATGAGAAATAATGGCCTTCTTGTCTGCTTATATACCAAAGCACTCATTCCTAGAACAAGTATCCAGGTTGTTCTTAAAATATCTAAACTAGTACTTGCTTTAATATAATTTGGTAGCCTAATCCATGTATCAGCTACTCTCTTAGAAAACAAAAACATGTCTTTCATTCTTATACAATCTTATGTACAGGTTGTCTGATGAGTCACTACCATTCTTTAATAACTCCAAACATTTCCAGAGGTAGTTGTTTCTAAATGCCTTAAATACCTGAATAAGGCATTCCCCCAAATTATCCGTATGAAACACTGTACAAGTTCAGATACTTTAATCTTTCATACTAACTTAAATGTTCACATCCATGGGTGCCCTTGGTACATTTCCACTGTCCTTTTTCCAATTTACTCATGCTAGTTTTCTTATAGGGTTTCAGTATTATTATTCCATACTCTAGCTTGTGTCTAATATAACTTACAAACAATTATGTCATAATTTCTGATTTTCTAATCCAGACTTGATACATCTTTTTATTTAGCCATTATTTTTATAACTGTAATTAACAAATCACTTGCTATGATCAGAAAAACTCAGCTCTAATCTATCCATATACTTGCTTCCTTATATGAAGCTACAGTATCAATAACTGAGTGCTGTATTAAATATGCACCTTTCAGTCTATGTCTTCCACATCTCATATGCTTAGTTTTTGATGTATTTGTCCAGTTAGCTGGAGTATATTCACTGTGTAGTAGTCTTTGAAGATGAAGGGATTTCAAGGTTACTCAGGGCTGACATCTAGCATAAATGTTACGACAAGATGGGTCACATTTGACCACTGATTTGATAACTGTGGGTTCTGAGCATAGGAATGCTACATTTCTGAGAACCATGTCTAATATTTCTGAGACCCTCATTGGGATTAGGACTAGTTAGTTGAAGGAAGGAGATAGCATTAATGCAATTCACAAATCTCTCTGCATACTTGTTTATAATGGTGGAGGCTCTCCATTTTATGGAAGGATATTTGAAGTTATCAAAAAGGATATTGGCTGGTTCTGTGGTGAGGGATATCAGTTTGTTAAGCTATGCCTAATGGTCTGCCAATGTCATAGAAGGGGTAGAGTAGTTAGTCACTATGTGGTACTGAATGTTTATTTATGATAAGAAGAATGTGGAGGAGTTCTAGGTCACTGTTCTACATTATATGTCTAGAGGTGAAATGGTTTCTTAGAAATACAGATATACCCCCACCAGCTACAATGTTTAATTTGGCACGAAGTCTGAAGGAGTGGTAGGCATTAAAACTTTGCATTGCGAGGATGCTTTCACTGTTTTGAAACCATATTTCAGTAACTATGCATATATCACTATTTTCAAGGGTTAGGAATGCCTATAAGGAATGTAACTTTTTGTTTAGACATCTAGCATTGATTAGTGCTACTTTTATTTGATTTTGATTGTGATTGGCTATTTGTGTAATTTCAGGAGACTGACCTTGCCTAAAATAGGCACTATGGGGGTAGAAAAAGTCTTAGTCAATATACTGGAGCCACGTTTCAGTAACTATGCACATATCAATATTTTCATGGTTCAAGGAATGCCTTTAAGGAGTACGACATTTTGTTTAGGCATCTATCATTGATTAGTGATACTTTTATTTGATTTTGATAGTGATTGGCTATTTGTGTAATTTCAGGAGACTGACCTTGCCTAAAATAGGCAATATGGGGTTAGAAAGACTGTTAGTCAATATACTGAAGTCATGAACAGAGTTATACAGACCATCCCTAAAAAAGCATCCAACTCATCCAAGGCTGATACATATTGGATCTCCCACGAATGACACTGGTAGAAAAAGAATAAGTGCAACTGTTCATGAAGTGTGGTCTCACAGATGTCATTTCACAAACTTGGCATAAAGATGAAGACATTTAATAAAATCATGCCATATGTTAATAATATTAAACACAGCCTTAGATCTTTAAAAGCTTATAACTCTGGTAGCTAGTAACATCTTGGGATACAACTTTCTGATTGGTTTTTCCATTGGTTATATCCTGAAAGCTGAAATGCAGTGTGTAGTTTTAGTTTGAAAGTTATTACTGTAATCACTGTCTGAATGGTTGTTTCCTATCATTGCCACCTTTTGGTATGCAAGAACAGCGTAGATAGTCATTAAATGACTTCCCACATATGACAGTTTGCAAATTTAGTACACAATATTGTATTTATGAAGAAACATACACAAAATTAAATACCTTAACAATAATCCATGATTGGGTGTAGGTGTCATAGGGTATCACAGGATTTAACCCACAGATGGCATGGTTTGATCACAAGGGCGAAGGCTGGGTGAATAAACAAAGCCTGTCTGATATGTAATCCAATGATATCCACACAAAAAAGTGGATTATTGCTATTGTGCAATTATGTTATTTAAAAAAGAATTATTTACTTTTCTTAAATAAATCATTGTATTCTTCTACCTCCTTTGTTTTATACTGATGCACTATTTGTTATTTATTTTTGCATTTGTTTAACAGGGTGGTCCAATCCAACTGGTTAAACAATGTACCTTTTTTCAGCAGACGCCTGGAGAGAAAAGCTCCATGATAAAAATGAAAAAACAGTAAAACAATAGTTAATATATTTTAGACAATAAACATAAATACATTTTAGGTCAATATAAATGTAAAGTCATAGTCTGATAAAGAAATGTTTTACATCTGATATGAAATGCCACATAGAATAAAAGGTGTTACATTAGAGGACAAAAACATTAAACAGATTAGTTATGATTGACATATAATGCAATTTCATTAGAGGACAAAAAATATAAAACAGATTAGTTATGATTGACATATAATGCAATTTCATTAGAGGACAAAAAACATAAAACAGATTAGTTATGATTTATATATAATGCCATTTGCTACAAAGTTTTATGGCAGAAACATTTTTGTAAATTGCAAGTTTGACAATAGGCATAGGAGGATCTTTGAAATACAAGAAGTAGACAAAACTGTGGTTTACCAGAAGGAGTATGAGAGCCATTTAGTGAGTCAAGATCTATACAGAGAGTAGACAGGCCCAGAAAAAGAGGTAGAGAGATAAGCAGCATTTAAGTTATCCCAGTAGAAGTGCAAGAGCATAGCCAAGCATTTTTAGGTGACCCACTAAGTATAGTGTAAAAGACTTATTGTTTTTCAATATTCTAAGACAAAGAGATATGGAATTCCAGGTTTTAGAGAGAGATGAGGATTATGTGGAGTTTCCTGTAGTATTAATTTAGTTACAATTAGCAATATCTTATCACAAGAATGTAGTGATCTTTTGGGGCTATAGAGATGAACAATATATAATTACTTTGACTAGGGTATTTTTCTGAATCAAATATCAATTTATGTGTTGTGACAAGCTGTGAACAGATTAAATAGAGCCTTAATTCTAGCCACTGAATTTACTTTAAGTGAGGCAGTGATGTGTTTTATAATGAAGGTTGGCAGCAAATTTTGCATTTTTGTTATAGCACTGGTGAAGTGGACTAGATTGAAAATTGATAAGTATGGGGGCTGTGTATAGGAAAGTAAGGATTAGAAGAGATGATGCAAAGCTTATCCTAGCCTGCTCTGTTTGGTAGCATTTGACTCTATAAAGGGCTCCCAATTTTGATGGGTTTTCTTTACAGCCTGTTTTATGTGGGTGGTCAGATTTTAGATTTCCATCAATGGTACCCCTAGTAGTTTATCATGGGTTGCCATTTCTGTCTTGGTATTCTTTGATGATAAGATTGAGAAGGAATGTTTTGGTTAGATAGCTGCTTAGGGAAGAATAAGGTAAGTATGGATTTTGGGGAGTTAAGAAGGAGCTGTTAATCAGTTATGGCAGTATCAATCTGTGAGAGAGCTTCTTGGTTAAGCTGTTGTACTTGAACCATGTTTTTGACAGAGCAGATGATTGTAGAATCATCTGCATATTAGATTATGGCTGTTTGGTTGATAAATGTCGGTCACTAATGAGCATATTAAAAAGTAGTGGACCTAATACAGAGCCAAGAGGGACACCCACAGCTACTGGGAGAATGAGATGATGTTTTGCAACTGTACAACTAGTTGTCTATTTGAGAGGGAACTGCTAAACCGTGATACTGAGAGTTTATCAAGGCCAGAAAAGGCATCACGTATAGCAGTTTTTGGTTTGACACTGTGACAAAGGGAAGAAGGAATATGGAAGATACAAGGTTATTGATGTTTCTGCCTTGATTAATGTTGAAATAAAGCTTAGTAGTGCAGTGGTGGTGCTGTGATGTGGACAGAAACCATGTTGTGTAGGGGAAAGTTTTCAGTAATGTACGTAAAACTCTGGGACTTAATAGCCATTTCAAATATTTTACACAGAGAAGGTAGGATGGCTATAGCCTGTAATTAGACAGGTCAGTAGAGCTTCTACCCTTAGTAGTAAAACTGTGTAGGATGTTTTCCACAGAGAGGAAACACAGCATTCCTAGATAGACTGTTTTATGAAGATGGACACAGGGAATGCCAGAGCATCTGCAGCTATTTTGATGCACTCAGGTGATAGGTTATCTGGAGCAGGGGAGGTGGATTTCAAAGTTTTAAGTAGTTTTTTGATAGTGGTGTCCTTCGTCCAGTGAGAGTGAAACAGACGAACATTCATGGGGTCTGTTCAAGCAACTTTAGTATGTCAAAACGCATCAGAAATGAAGCAATAACTTTAACTTCGATAAACTTATAAACTAACTCTCTCTCTCTCTCTCTCATACATCCTCATTCTCTGGCTGCACTCTCAAAATGGCACTGAAACTAGCACATGCTTGCTATTTTTATGCACCTGCTGTCCTTGGAAATGCTTCTTGAAGGTACAGTACACATACATACTCTACATCCTCCCTCTTTGAGAGATGACTCATACTTCATTGATGACACTGATTGACATGCAATAAAATACAACATAATTCTTAGATATGCAATTATACAGAACTAGATACATATAGACAACTATGTCCAGGTTGTTGTGTATTTCACACTAGGTCTGGAAATGCGACAAAATTGTGTGACATAGAATTTAGAGTTAGGTCTAGCAAGTGGGACTGTCTCTGCTGAATGTTCAACATTGGGGACATTAGGAACATCATTCGAAGTAGCAATGGAAGTTAAGATACGTTCTGAAACAGGAACATTGAATGGATTGCTCTGAGACCTAGAGTCGATATCACAGGAACAATGCTGCAATATCAGTTCTAATACAGGAAGAAGATGTCTGCAATTTCTCCTGTACTCCACACCCTCAAAGTCTATAAAATAGGATCTCGGGTCAGTGCATAAACCTGTTACTTGACCAATCCGGTCGAAACCTTTCGCCGTTTGTATCCTCACTGTCTCTCCTTTTTTCAATGGATGAAGACATCTGCTCATTTTATCATAACTGGTCTTCTGAAAAGAAAGTTTTCTGAGTTATCAGGCTTTGATTGCTCTGCTGTTTTTAGCTTTAGGCCACAACAAACTGGAACTGATAGGCAAGGTTGTTCTGGCTGGCCTAGATAAAAGTCTTTGAGGAGGTGAGCCAAGTATATCGTCATGGGATATATTTCTGAGATTAAGTAAATTCAAAAAGTCATCGGTATTGTCATGCTTTGACTTCTCTAGCAGGGACGTTGGGAGGCATATGCACTGTACTGATTTCAGTACAACGTATTTAGAAGGGGGGTAGCTTTTTAAATTTTCACAATTTTCGCGCTTTACTAGTGCACGACGATGACGTCAGCTCATCCAGTCGGACTGGAGCTCACCGCGCATGTCAGTTCAGTTCAAATGCATTTTCAAGCAGGAGGCGTTATGTTGGTCGAAGCGGGAGGATTTGTTACTGCAAGGACTTTATGTAGAACCGAGGGTCGTTGGTCAAAGCAGGAGGATTTGTTACTGCAAGGACTTTATTTACAACGAAGCGGGAGGATTTGTTACTGCAAGGACTACATTATTTACAATGAAGCGGGAGGATTTGTTACTGCAAGGACTACTTTATTTACAACGAAGCGGGAGGACATGTTACTGCAAGGACTTTATTTAGAACCGAGGGTCGGTGAGTAATAGGAAGAGAGAGTGTGTGTGTGTGTGTGTGTGTAAATGCCCCAGGTGGGATGTACTGGTGATTACTCATGGTGGTGTGGTAGGGAATACCTCAGGCTTGAACCCTGTACCTTGTATGCAGGTGTTAAAGACCTCAATTCCCTACCCACCACCATTTGTAAAAAAAATTGCAGATTTTTGCCTCATATTTGATCTGATCAATATCTGTATCATATCTGTGTTTTTTTTAAATATTGCAATGCTTGAAATTTGATGGTGCAGTGGTAGCAACATAGCATTGATGTCTCACAGCTATAGGTTCTTGGGTTTGGTTCTTGGCTGGGGTGCCTTCTTTGGGGGGGGGGTCTGTTTCTTCTCCCTGTGTTTGTGTGGGTTTGCTTTTGTGTCCTCCCATGTTACAAAGACATGTCTACGTTATTGTTTCCTGGGCCTCTGCTGAGAATTGTTTTTTTTTTTTTGTTCCAAGTCAGACTGTCCTGATTAACAAATTGACAGGCATTTAAATTTCAGACTTCAGGTTTCTGAATGTTTACTTCCTTATATATTTGATGGTGCAGTGGCAGTATTGTTGCCTCATAGCTATAGGTTTTCTGGTTTGATTCTTGGCTGGGGTGCCTTCTGTGTGGAGTCTGCATCTTATCCCTGTGTTTGTGACATAGTAAAACAACTTTTTATTTTAGCAATAAATATATACTAACACGACCTTTTTTATAGCAATTTTTTTAAGTTTATGACTATTTGAAATTTGTCCGTATTTTTGGAACTGTAATACCCTGTTATTGGCTTTGTCCAGGTTTTTTGTGCTAAGGTTGACAGCTATGGCAAGAACTGAATTCACTGAATATGTTTGAGGGCTGTATTCCCTCATTACTGGGTTTGTCCAGATGTTTTGTGCTAAGAGGTTGACAGCTATGGTGAGAACTGAATTAATTAAATGATAGCCATTTAAGTTTCAGTCTTCCTCTCTTTCACAAAGCAGGTGATTTGGCATAGTGGTATGTTGTTCTGACTATTTTGCACTGTGACCTTGGCAGCAAAATGTATGATGGCAACACAGCATTTTATTCTAGAAGCTTTCCAAGATTATACAAGCAATGTTTAATGTGTTCCTGTTTTTTTGCCCTTTTGACCCACCCCAATAAATTTGGCTTTTTCCAGACTTCTTGTGCTGCGAAGTTGAGATGTAGTTGAGTATTGCGTAGATTTTACAAGGAGCTGAGAGCTGCAGGGGAAGAGAAGTTTAGTGCAGATTATGCTAAGTCGGCTCACATTGCTAGTAGCACAAAATGTTGTGTACTTGCTTTTAATGCAGAAGGTTGTTGGTTCTACTCCCATAAGGGGTGAATGCTGCTGTACTGAAAGTTAAGACCCTAACTATGAGCCTGTTATCAGTTTGCCATCCATTTCCTATTGCAATATTACTAGCTTATTATTAATGTAATTTAGGCAATTTATTCCTCAGGGGCATCAGACACTTTATTTTTCGGTGAAGTCATGAAATATAAAGGTGATTGCTAGCAGCAACCTCTTCATTAGTTAGATTTATTTAACGTGGAATTATTTGGATGACTTTTTTTACTACTTCAGAGATTGTGCATATTATTTACTGGTAATGGTGGACTGTAAAAGTTTGACTAGACTTTTATGATGGAAATGTTCTGAATTGGGCAGTTTTGTTTCATTGTTTACTGGAAAAATGTTCAAAGCAATAGGAAGGTGTATCAAAGAGCACATGTATGTTTCATATGCAAGGGGCCTATGATTTAAAAGCAGCCCAGAATTAATTTTTATCTGCCACGGGTAAAATGTATTTTTCTTTGAATGTGGGTTTTAATGTTGTTTCAATGAATGTGAGTTTCAAGGGCAGAGAAGTTTTAATGCCAAGTTTGTTTAGCAGATGTCTTAGTGTTTGTGCTGTAAAATGCAAAATAAAACTTTCAAATGAAGTTCAAATCATCATAGAAGTAAATCAGTATGTGCATTAGTGTTTATGGTAAATGGAGTGAAATAGCAAAGTAATGGATCATTGGAATGGCTGCAGGGGGAGGCTCCATTCGACCATGGTTTTGTGAGGGGGGAGGGCGGCAAACTTAGACAGCCCCAGCTGAACTATACCTCCCAACTGTCCAGATTTTCAAAGAATGAATAGACTTTTTGCTTCTTATTTTTGGTTTGTTCCTCAATTTGTGGTTTTCTGGCAAATGATTTAGGAATTAAGTCACTAAATAATGACACACTAGTTTCAGACTTTATAACCTTCAGAAAAATGCATGCTAAAATAAGACCTGTTCTATCAACTGTCCCAGTTTATACAAGAGCAATTTTTAGTACTGTTTATATGTTCCCTCAATATATTTGGCCTTGTCCAGATTTATTGCATTAACAGGTTGAGAGGTACATGCAAATAAATTGCTTTATAGAATTAGGCATAGCCAAACCTCAACTGATTTTGGCTCAAAATGTTGCTCTTCCCCTAATGATCCCTCCACAAAATAGCAATTTTGGAAGAAAACATAGAGGGTTTACTTTACTTTTATAAATAACTGTAATGATCAGAGTTATACATTACTTTTATTTCAGAAATGCATGTAGATTCTCTAATTTTGTCAGCTGCTCTAAGTTAACTGTGCTCATATTAAAATGGTGTCCCTCCTTTGACAGGTTCCCAGCTGTATTGTCTGGCAATTTTATATTTTTGCATCACATTTTTGGTCCGTTTTTCATAAAATTGCAGTTTTCTGGCAAATTAGTGGCAAATTGTTAAAGACTGAAGTTAGAAAATAATGCAGACATTTCAGTTTCAGATTTCAGAAAATTCGTACTGATGCAAGACCTACTACTATTCTATTATCTTTCTAAGTTTATAAGAGCAATATTTAAAAAAAAATGTCCTTATTTTTGGGCCTTTGCCTCAGTTTTATTTATGAGTTTGTTGCTGTAAGAGGTTGAGAGGTTGTGTGTGTGTGTGTGTGTGTGTGTGTGTGTGTGTGTGTGTGGTAGGTAGCATACCTCTCAACTGTCCACATTTTGCAAAATGTCCAGATTTTTGCCCCATATTTTTTGTCTGTTCCTCATAAATTTTGTGATTTTCTAGAAAATCATTGAAGGCTGAAGTTGCTAAATAATGACAGACATTTGAGCTTCAGACTTCATGTCCTTTAGAAAAATTCATACTAGCACAAATCCTGTTATTCTAGCAACTTTCTAAGTTCACGAGAACATTATTTAATATCTGTCCCTGTTTATTTTAGGCTTTGTCCATATTTCTTGCACTAAGAGGTGGGTAGGGGTGTGTGTGTGAATAAAACATCCTAGTTAGTGGTAGCAGGTGGTTAGTAATTTACTCAAGCTCAAAACCTGTACCTTAGTTACAGAAAACAAAAGCACAAAGTCTCTACCCCAACTACCATGCTGCATTTTTCAAAGAACTGACATTTCAGGTTAATTTTCAATTCAAGGAACCGAGTTTGAGTGAATTTATATTATATTACTGAAGAGGCATTACAGCGAATGCCTCTTCATTGACACTAAAAGAGCGAACCGTGAATTACGAGAATGGCCGTAGCTTGGCTGGGGAGGGGGTAGCAGTTTGAGAGCTGTCAGTACAAATTTGAAAATCCTAGCTACACCCCTGTTCTCTAGTAATTGCTTTGCACTCTGTACTGGACATTCAGCTTGTCCATTTGACTGTGAGTATTCAGGACTACTAGTAACATGTACAAAGTCCCATTCTCTTGCAAAATTCTGAAACAATCGACTAGTAAATTGCGTACCATTGTCAGAGATAAGCTTATGTGGACTACCATGGACTGAGAAATGATGTTTCAACTTAGTAACAACAGTAGTGGATGTTAGGTTGGGCAATATATCGATCTCAAACCAGTTCAAATAAGAGTCGACCAACACTAAGTAATGCTGATTGTTCTACTCGAATATATCAGTGGCCAAGGTAGTTCAGGAACTTGACTTAGCTGAAGTGGCTCTTTCTACAGATGTGGTTTAGTACTGTTCCATACTGAACAAGATGAAAGTATTCTGTCAATGTCTTTTGCTAGAGAAAGCCAAAATACTAGTCCTCTTACCCTTCTTTTGGTAGATTCTGAACCTAGGTGACCACGATACAAACTCTGGATATATTCACATTGTAAGGAATCAAGAACAACTTTAGGACCTTTGAAAATAATGTCATCTTCCATCAACAGCTTATCTCTGTAAGGAAAATAAGGCTGTACTTCAGGTGGTACACTAGATTGCTTTGACGGCCATCCTACCTGTATGTAGTGGTTGACCTTTTCGAAAACAGGATCAGTCTTTGTATAAACTCTCAGCTCAAGTCTCATGGTCAAAAAATTACGCAGTTCTATGACATCAGAGTCAAAATTCTCCTTGCATCAAACTGTTCCATTGTATTTCTGGGTAATCTGGATAAGGTATCAGCCAGATAAGGAAGTTTGCCTTTTGTATAGACCATTCTGCAGTTGCACTTCTGTAATTTGAGCATCATTCTTTGCAATCTTGCTGGAATGGAATGCATAGGCTTCTTTAAAATAGTAAGTAGATGTTGATGACCAGTTTCAATCTGGATATTTAGACCATAAATATAATCATGAAACTTTGAACATGCAAACACAATTGCCAAAAGTTCTTTCTCAATCTGAGTATATTGCATTTCAGTTTGGGTAAACGTCCTAGATGCATAGGGTACTGGTCTGCCCTCTTGAAGAATAACTGTGCCAAGACCAAACTTTGAACCATCACAAGAAAGAGTAACTGGTCTATTGACACCGTAGTATCTTAATGTAGGTGGAGTGGCAATTTTCTGCTTAAGATCATCAAAATCTGTCTGGTGCTCTTCTAGCCAAGATCATGCAACATTTCTGCATGTCAGCTCTCTTAAAGGCGCTGTCAATTCACTGAAATCTGGTACAAACTTGCCCAAATAGTTGACCACACCAAGAAATCACTGTAGAGCTTGAACATTATCTGGTGCTGGCATCTCAAGAATAGCTGTCTACTTAGATGGGCCTGGTCGTAAACCAGTGCTAGTAAATAAATGATCTATGTATGTGACTTCTGGTAGCCTGAATTTGCACTTTAGAGAAATGAGCTTTAAGTTTACTTCACATGCTCTGTCTAAAACTTTCTTGAGGTTTCTGTCATGCCCTACTTCACCATTGCCTCCGACCAAAAAATCATCTACTATTATGGTACAGGGATAACCTGAAAAGATCTGTTCCATTGCACACTGAAAGACTTCACTTGCGGAAATTATTCCAAATGGCATCCTGAGAAATCTATATCTTCCAAATGGGGTACTAAATGTACTCAGTAGTGAAGATTTGCGATCAAGCATTACTTGCCAAAATGAACTCCTTACATCCAAGACCGAAAGTAAAGTGGAATTCGTTATCAGGGCTGTGACTTCCTCAACAGTTTGCATAGGATGATGAGGTCTCTTTAGTGCCTTAGTCAAGTCTCTTGGGTTGATGCATATTCTTTTTTTTTTTTTTTTTTTTTTTTTTCCAAAACAGGTTTATTGTTTTAACATATAATAGAAATATCATAACAATTTTATACAAGTAATTAAAAATAGGTATTATAATGATATTCAACAAAACAACTAAAGTATTTACAAAGACATCCACTACAATCAGATCAATTAATTAAACTAAAATACCATGCTATTGAAATTAAAATTTTTTTAACAAATTTTGTAAATTATCCCATACAATAAAATAAGATGTTTTTCTATTTGTTCTAGTCCTAATTGTGTTTATTTCCATATGGCACACTATATTCATAACATTTTTAAATTCATTGAACGAAGGAGGTGTATCTGAAATCCAATTTCTAGTTATTATTTTCCTAGCCACTGCTAGAATAGACCATAACAAGGGAAGCTTAACCTTTTAACACTTTGAGGTACAGGTGTGTTGAATAATATAAGAGATTTAGAAATAATGAAATTATCTGTAAAAAGAGCCTGCAAAAATTCATTAATTGACTTCCAGTATTCTTTCAATTTTATACAGTCATAAAACATATGAGCCCAGTCAGCATTAATTTCTACATTACATCTCTTACATAGATTATCTTTATTATTTATTTTATTCATCATCAAAGGTGTATAAAAGATCTATGTAAAATTTCCATGTATAAAGTCTCCAGACAATGGAAGACATAGTTCAATAAGCAGATTCCAATATATATTGTTTATCTTGTTGATTTGGTGGGTCCCCATTAATAGAAGTGAAATAATTCCAGTATGAATCTACACTGTAAAAAGTTTCTTGTCTGATAACTTTATGTATGTATGAAAGTTTACCTTTATCAGAAACTTTATGTTGTAAATTTAATATCAAGTAATCAATCAGTGTTGGAATAGATTCTTTAACAGTTATAGACATTAAATCTATTTTATTAATGAGATGTTGTCTAAAGGTCTGAACCTCTAGCCAGCAAGTTTCTCTTAGATCACATTCTTGTTTTAAGAAATCTAGATTTTTAACTTTATTATCAGATATCAACTGATACCAGTACTTTAGATCATTATCTATAGCTAAATGAGTTCATTCAGAAGTAGATGACAAAAGCATACCCTGAGTATACATTATAGGAAATACAATAAAATTCCATTCCCTATACTTAGGGTGCATGAATATAAAGTTACGATAACTAATAATAATATTTAATGGGTAACAAACCATATGTTTAGGTGTAATAGGTGAAGTATAAAATTCCTTTAGTAACCATAACATGGAGTTATTTACAATCATATTTTTATGTGTTAAGGAGATTTTCATGAAGTGTATACTAATTAGCTCCCAATAATCTTTCCATTTTGTGACATATGACTGATCTATTAATAAAGTAATAACTTTTACAATAGAAGAGATAGTATATAAATTAAAGTCTGGAAAAGAAATACCCCCTTGAGACCAGCTATTAGTATGTTTCTTTAATGCAATCCTAGGTCTATTAGGTGCCCATAATAAATTTAACATTAGTGTGTTCAGTTTCTTGATAATTATTTTTGTAGGTGGAAGTATTATTGATTGTATTAAGTATAAAATCTTGGGGAATATTATCATTTTAATAATTGTAAGTCTCTCCTCCATAGTAAAAAACATATTATTCCAGGTATTAAAAAGATTTTGTATATTAAGAAAACAGGTATTATAATTATTATATATAATAGATTTAATATCTTTAGATAGTATTATACCTAAATAAGGTATCTGACCTGAATTGGGTGCATATTTAGTAAAATCACTAATGAGAATTTTTTTGCGTGTATATATAGGTAGTATTTTAGTTTTTTCTTCATTGAATATTAAACCAGAAATACTTTTAAAATTCATCATGTTATCAAATAGAGACTGTATAGAAGAATTAGATCCTGCTGATGTAATTAGAACATCATCTGCAAAAAGTTGAATTTTGGATGTTGTATTTTCATCTATTTCAAAACCCTCTATGTCAGTACTGTTTCTGATCAAATTAGCACAAGGCTCCATTACTAAAGTGAATAATAGTGGAGAAAGTGGACATCCTTGTTTTGTACCTTTAAGAATGGGTATTTTTTGTGAAACATATGTTCCTACCTTAATATAAGCCAACGTTCCTTTGTATAAATGTTCAATTAGATTTACAAATGCATCCGAGAAGTTTGTGCACTTCATTAAGGTAAACAGATAGTCCCAACTTACTGAATCAAATGCTAAACTTATATCAAGACTAATAAGTGTTAAATCTTTCTTTTTCCTATTTGCAAAATCTATTAATGTTAAAGTTCTTCTTATATTATCAAAAGTATTTCTATTTACAATGAAGCCTGTCTGATCTATATCTATAATGCTGGGAATGATTGTCTTCAATCTATCAGCAAAGATATTCATAAACATTTTATAATCAACATTAAGTAATGAGATAGGCCGATATGAAGAACATCTAATTGGATCTTTATTAGGTTTTAAAATTGGCGAAATAAATGTATATTGCCAAGATGGGGGGTTATTAACTCAGTTTGGGCCAAAATAAAAACCTTATGTATTAATGAATATGTATTTTTAGAAAGGATTTTATATATCTCTGGTATAATACCATCATTACCCGGTGCTTTGTTTGATTTAAGCTTATTTATTTGTGTAATAACTTCTGTATATGAAATACTCTTGTCCAATAGTTTAATCTGTTGTTTATTAAGCTTTTTATTCATATTTGTGGTTATAAACTCCTTTATTTTATCTTTAGGTTCCATGTTAATATTATTATGGTTAATTTTGTGAAAGTGATTTCTAAATTCATCTAGTATTTCTGGTGTACTAGAAACATTCTTCTTTTTCCTTAGAGAAAAGATTTCTTTGATATGGTTTTGTTTATTCAACCTTTTTGTTTTATTTTTAAGTCTATGTAAGTATTTGGGGCTTATTGAATAAGACAAAAACTTGTATTTCTCTAAAGTTATTTTAACTTTATGAGTTAAGATTTCTTTGTATTTCTCATTTAGTTTGTTTATTTCTTCAATAACTTTCTTGTCCATAATATTTTCTTTATTATTATGTTTATAAGAGTCTAATTTACTTTGAATATCTAACAATTCCTTATTCCAAGATTTCCTTTTATTATTATACCATCTGATACTTTGTCCATATAGATATGATTTTAAGGCATCCCAAACATAAACAATGGAGACTTCAGGAGTGTTATTTATGTCTAAAAATGTTTTACTTCTGAAAGTATATATTCTTTATAGTCTTTTAGTTGAGTTAAGTATGCTGGTATCCTTTTGATCTGAACATTATGAGTATTTTTATCATGAATTCAAAAACAATTGAATTATGATCAGATATAGGACATGAAATGATTTTGGAATTAATTAAATCTGTTACCATCTGGTTAGAAATAAAGACCCTATCTATTTTTGAATAAGTTTTGTATCTGTTAGAAAAAAGGTGTATGGTAATGATTTTGAATCTATCTGATTATTAATATCATTCAAATGATAAGAATTAGCAAAATCCTTTAAATGTTTTGCATTAGATGTAATTCTTCTCTTTCCTATAGTGGTAGTATCACTTTCATGTAGTATACAATTAAAGTCACCAGCTAAAATAATATCTCCTATAGAGAATGATATGATCTTATCAAGATGATGTTTCACTGTATTAATACCAATTCCAGGTATCCAATATACATTAATTAAAGTGTAAGTCTTCCCATTAATTTGTATAGTAACCATACAAAACATTCCTTTGTCATCCTGATAAGACTTAAACCTTGCATCCAGCCTGGAGTTATAAACTCCAACTTAGAGTAGTATTTACCACTCAAGTTAACCCCCTACCCTAAGCAGCAGTACGTCAGCTACCACCTTATCAATTTAATACTAGTTATATTTAACTGAAGTTAACAGTTTTCAATTCAATTATCTAGCAAGACAAGACTACACATTTGGTAAAACAGCATCATATAAACTAAAATAAACCTTTTTTTTTTTTTTTTTTTTTTTTTTTTAAAAAAACTGTTCATACTACTATATACATCCATGTAATATAAAACACTTGTATTCAAATAGCATTCAAATAATCTTGATGTTAGAAATCAAGAGGAGAGAAAAATAAGTTCTAACATTCATTTAAATCAAAAACTTTGGCTAATATGATTCAGACATTACATATATTAGGATGCATCTATTTTCTGTCATATAAATACAGTTAACAGCTTCCAAAAAAAAACTTGAATTGCTTGTATATGAGCATTTACTCAAACTCATTATTGCCAATAGAATAAAATATTGTATTCATAGAAATTGTTATAAATCATACTTCATAGTTAAGCAGATTCTCAGAAACATTTATATACATATCTACATACACACACATACACACACACACACACACACATATATATATATATATATATATATATATATATATATATATATACATACATACACACATACACACACATATACACATATATATATATATATATATATATATATATATATATATATATACATGCATACACACACACACATGCACACACACACACATACACACGCACATACACACACACACAAACATACACACACACACACACACACATACACACAAACACACACACACACATACACACACACATACACACACACACACACACACACATACATATATATATATATATATATATATATCTGATCTCACTGAGTTGTATCTTTACTGAGCACCATCTTACATTGCTGTCCCTTCAATAAATCTGTCTGCTTTATACAAAATAATTCACAGCAAACACATTTTAGTAACCAGATTTTACAAACATGCTATAATACTGCTTTAAAATATATCACATGACAATTTCTTCCAGTATAGAGTTATAAAATTATTTATGCTTGTCAATCAGATGAATTAAATGAGTTATAGTAATGTATATGTTTGGGACATAGGTTTTTAACACATATTATTAATCTGCTATTCCTGTATCTGTGATGTGTCAGTGTGATATCTAGGTCAAAGGTGAGACCAGCTGCTTTCAGCTTCTCTGTGAGAATTCTGAGAGTTGAAGCTTTTGAAGTAGCTCATGGACACTGTGCATGAGACAGCCCACATCCCAGATTGTCTCTCTTAACATTTTGGCGGGAAACTTATTAAAAACTAGTGACAAACATTCATTTAGCAGTGTAAATGCATCTAAACATGACAAAACCTTCACAATGCATTCTACGGGTTATTACAGACTCTATGTAAGTGAAATCAAGCCCAAAATTATTAATAAGTAACAAAACTCAACATTTTTGTCCCAACTCAACTCCTATACGAATCTTATTATTTACTGTGTCTATATGATCAAAAATATTTCTATATATTAATAAAGAAAGGAAAAAGAGAGTAGAAAGTAAAAGGGTGTAAGGCAGAAATAAAAAAAATGTAAGAGAAAGCTATAAGAAGTATATACCATAGAATATTACTTACTGTTTATATTAATAGAGTTAAAAATAAAACATATTATTTACTATTATTTAGTTCTAATTATTATTAGTTAAAGCATGACAGATTATTTACAAACAAGCATAAGCAGTGTAATCAAGAAAGTATAATTAGGAATAGCATTTGAAGAACATATAAACTTTTAAAGGAAAAAAAATGTATCAAATTACTGACCTTATTTTTCCTCTTCAGAAAGAGAAACAAGTTAAATCACAGCTTGCCATTAAATCTCCAGATATTTTGACTAGTTATGAAACAAAACATTTCTTTGCACACAGAGAATAACTTTGATTAAATCTTTCAAAATATTTGTTGCTTCTTGGAAATGCAGGAACTATATTTAAAAGATTAATAATAAAATAAAATGATGAGAGAGAAAAAAAACATAGTACAAATCATTTGTTTTTAGTCTCTTCTTCTTCTCTGAAGTCTTCCATGAAGTTTCAGTTGCCAGTCTCTTTAACGAAGGACTAGCCCATTCCATTTCTTCTATTTTTCCAAAATCTTATTTTTTTTGATAAACAGTAAAGCAGAGTCTAAGTCATCGAAAATTTTAGGACCATCAGGAAGGAAGATTTTAAGCTTGGCAGGAAACAGAAGGTATGTTTTAAACTGTGCTTTTTTAAGCTCCCTTATTAGAGGCAGAAAAACTTTTCTTTTAGCTAATACCATGGAAGAATAGTCATTGTCAAAATGCACAGTTGTTTCATTAATCTTAACAGGAGCTTTAGCCCAAGCAGATTTAAGAACCATCTCTTTATCAAAAGATGATAGAAATATAACTATAACTGATCTAGGATAGTTTTTGTTAGAGTTAGTATTAGCTATAGATCTATGTGCTCTTTCGATACTAAAAGAGAATGCTTCTGGTAAATCTAAAGTTTTAGGGAGCCATGTTGTTAAAAAAGAAGTAATATTGTTACCTTCAATATTTTCTGGCAGTCCAAAAATCCTAATGTTATTGCGCCTAGATCTATTTTCCAGGTCATCCAGCTTTGTTTGTAAATGTGTATTTTGTTTCAGCAGAAACTCAATGTTGATTTCCTCTTCTTGTATTCTATTTTCCATGTCATTCACAGCTTCTTCTATGCCTGTCATCTGGATCTTCTGTTGTTGCAGGTCCATATGTAACAAGTCTATTTGTTTTGTAGTTTTTTCTATGAAAGTGTCTATTTTAGTATCCATTTTATCCATCTTAGCAGTAAGTTGCTGGACTATAATTATCAGAGACTGAAGTTCTTTCTTGATGCTGGAGTCTTGAGAATTTGTCTTACTGGAACTCATTTCAGACTGATAAACTGACAGGAAAATTTCCAAAGTAATTTCTGACAGGAATATTATTAAGATTTCCTTTTTTTTTTAGATATAGTTCAAGAACTATATAAAACAAACATATTTAGAAAGAAAATTACTTCAAAAATTAATTTTTTAAGTAATTAATTCCTGTCAATGTAATGAAATTGGTGGTGCTGAAGAAATCTGCTGCTATCCTGTGTTCATCCTTGGCCACGCCCCGGGTTGATGCATATTCTGATTTCATCTAAGCCTTTTTTATGAGTTGCTACCATAGGTGATACCCATTCAGTTGGTTCTGTAACTGGACAAATTACACCTTGTTGCACCATTTTATCCAGCTGAGCTTTAACTCTGCTCTGCATGACTACTGGAATTCTTCTTGCTGGCCTGACCACTGGACTGACCTCTGGGTCTAACTTCATGGAATATATAACTGGAAGCTTGCCTAATTTGTCAATAAAGCATCAGCATATTCTGAGAAGGTGGCATCGGTGAAACTGGAACTGGGACATGTGCTTATGTGATGAACTTCTTTAGTAAAGGAAAGCAATTCCATTCTCAAACTACCTCTGAGACCCAGTGATGACTGCACAGGTCTTCGAACAATGTGAAACAACAGCTTGTAACTGTTCTCAGCCAAATAACATGAAAGCACTAGTGAGCCTTCGGTTTGAATTTCTTCATGTCCGTAGGCAGCAAGTTTCACACAACTAGCCACATTAAGTTGTTCACCAGCCCTTATTTTACCTACATACAAATATTTCAAGCACGGGCATTATTGCCCTTCCAGCTTGCCAATATACCAAAACACTTGTTCCCAAAATAAATGTCCAGGCTGTTCTTAAAAATATCCAAACTAGTACTTGCTTTAATGTAATTTGGTAGTCTATTCCATGCATTGGCTACTCTGTCAGAGAACCAATTAGTGCACTTCTCATTCCTATAGAATCTTCTACATAGGTTATCTGATGATTCTCTAGTACTTTTGATAACCCCAAACATTCCCAAAGGCAGTTATCTCTAAATGACCTGTATACCTGAATAAGATCTCCTCTTGGATATCTGTAAGAGACACTGTACAAGTTCAGATATTTTATTCTTTCATAATAACTTAAATTTTCACATCCATGAATGCCCTTGGTATATTTCTGCTGTACTCTTTCCAGTTTACTCATGCTTGTTTTCTTATAGGTTTTCCTTTAGTAAATGCTTTTACACTTGTGACATTGCTGACCAAATGCTAAGCACATTTCTCTTTTAGACTCTTAGTTGGCAACGCAATTACAACAGTTAATAATGAAGCTTGACTTGGGTTTTACTGATTCACCCTTGTGCTGTAATGAGCATGCTCCTTTAACTGAAATAGTCTTAGAGAACTTGCTGGAAAGCTATGGGACCTCCCTGCCACACCTACAGGTGCTGCAGCTGCCATGTGCTTAGGCCTGTTTTTGCTTGCCACATGTTGCATACTGTCTACATTTGCTCTGGAGTCTATCGCTAGCCAGCATACTTGTGTGCCTTTCTGTAACTTCATGGATTTGACAAATCTTAATGGCTTTGCTTAACGTTAAATCTCTGTCATGAAGCAAAATCTTTCTCACAGCAGCACTATAAATATCACACACAAGCCTGTCCTTTATTAGCTCATCTTTTAAATCCCCAAACATGCAAATTTTAACTTTGTTTCTCAAGTCAGTAATGTAAGCTGCAAATGTTTCTTCTGACCTTTGGTCTCTTGTGTAAAACACATGCCTCTCTAATGTAACATTTGTCTTGGGGTTGCACATTTCTCTGAATTTAGACTTCAAACATTCTGGGTCCTCCCTTGTTTCAGCCTGAACAACAATATGACTATTTTCTCCTTCACCTTCATACACCGCTGGTGCATACACAACTGAATGTTCTCTATCAATGGCCTCGGACCCAGTTAGGTTTTGCAAAATGAATGCCCTGGTGCCTGCATCTTTATCTGAATAAGCTGCTTGTATACAAATATCGTACTCTTGCTCAAATACTTTCCAGTTCTCTGCAATATTCTGATCAAATACAAGTAGATTTGGTCTGCAAAATGTCTCTGCCATATAAACACATCAGTGAAGGTTTTTGCAAGTATGCACAAATACGCACATATACACATATATGCCAGAAATTTATGCCAGTACTTGTAACTATGCCCAATAGCACAATAAGCCTTTGAATAATCAAACTCTGTGAAATACTTTGCGAAATAAGTCTCCGGGGTACAACAACACTCTTGAAATTATTGTACTTCGAGAAACCACCTCTTATCTGTGTAAGAAACAATTCAAATAACTGCACTTTGCAAATAAACTGGGCAGTAGAAAAAGCTCAGAGTAAGAAACATTTCAAAGTAATTGCACATTGTGAATAAACAGTACACTGCACACTGCAACACTTCCAAAATGGCTGTACTTTGCTGAATAACTCTTTACACACCAAGAAACACTCTAATGGCAGCCCTTTATGAGTAGACACAGCCAGCACAAGAAACTTTTTGAAATGGCTGTACTTTGCATTTCATGAAATAGTTGCGCTTTGCACACAATAAACTCTTCGGAATAAATGCGCAGTAATAAACATACACTGTAAGCACTTTTACACACTCTATGATGCTTCAAATATCTGTAGTTATGCTGTTCAGAGCTTTAGTCAATGTAAAATAGTAGTTCATGCCACAACATTGTAATTTGCTGAACCGTGCAGTCACCTTGCTTTATTTATGCTTAATATGCTCTTTCTGCACTTTATTATATTTGTTTTGCACATTTAATCTCTTTTCTTGTGCTCTTTTTACTCTAAATATGCTCGTTTTGCAATTCCAAGATGGGTCTGAATCTCCTTTTTGGGGGGGGGACTTTATTTCTGCCAGTGATTAGGGAACACCTTATAGATGTAATCACATCAACAGACAACCAAACGAATCTTAATCAAAATGCAGAGACAACCAACCTTCACTTAACCATTACATTTAGTGGGACTTTGATTTTTGTGGTTATTAGAAGCATAAAGTTAAGTTGAATTGTTTTTAATACAATGCTTTCCCACCAAAAATAAAATGTTAATGTGTCCATGTATATTAATACAACAGAGTTCATTGCCTAAAGTTTGTATTTTAACAATAACTTCAGTAAGCCTTAATATAACTGTGGAGAGGGCTCTAATGACCAAGGGAATACCTTAAACAAACTTTTAGCTGATTTACAGATATAAATATCTATTTATACATACAGCTTTTATACACAATATTATATTACAAGAACATACAAAAGAAGAAACTGAGCCCAAAACATTAGTGAATCAAGTAAAACGGGCAAAAGAAAGTATTTTCACAACAGCCAAGACTCAGTGGCTGAAGCAGTTCAACATATTGAAAGATAAAACATCCTTTTTAAGAAATTCTTAGTTCTTTCACAGTAAGAACCTATAGGCTTTTCTGATAACAGTTTATCAGATATCTTAATTTCGAACATTTCATCTAATTAATAAACTTTTTATGCTTTTTGTTTGCTTAATAAACATTCTGTGCTATCTGTTTGCTTAATAATGTATTTTGTGCCGTTGTAATGCTCCGTTTTATCTTTTTTTAATAAAATAATCATTTATGCGAGTTTTCATTACCTTAAGTTTGTTTCTGGACTTTTTTTGCTCTCGTTTCTCTTGTTTTACCTTCACTGTTATTTCTGCACCTTGTATCTCTGAAAAGCAGTCACTGGAATCTCGGTTCTGGCACCATATCGTTCATCTGGTCAAGATGACACAGATGAACATTTGTGGGTTCTGTTCAAGCAGCTTTATTGTACAAACACATCAGGAATGAGGCAATAACTTTAGCTTAGATAAACTTATAAATAAACTGGCTCTCTCATACATGCTCACTCTCTGGCTGCACACTCAAAATGGCACTGAAGCTACCACGTGCTTGCTATTTATATGCACATGCTGTCCGGTTCGATTCTCAGTAAGAGCGTCTTCTGCGTGGAGACATGCATGAATGGGCGTACCTTCATTGAAGGTTGTGCATCAGGCCTGGCAAGCCAGTATGTAAAAATCAGCTGCCAGTCATTAGCGGACCGGAGTTCCGCTGTGGCATCCCCTAACCGTGAAAAGCCGAAAGACACAAACAAGCTGTCCTTGGAAGTGTTTCTTAAAGGTACAACACACATACATATTCTACAGTAGAGGTTAAGATTGGCTGAAGTTTGAAAGATTGGGAATAAACTATGGGGTTTGGAGGCATTATACTAGTTGTAGAAGATTGTGTGTGTTAAGAGAAAGGCAACAGAATTTGTGAAATGTGAATTAAATTAGTTAGCAAAGGAGTCTCCTGCTGCATCTGTTTTGGGGCTAAAGTGGGTCATGTGGGATGGATGTAGTAGTTTGTTGATGGGGGACCAGAATATCTTAAGACTGTTCTGATTTGCTGTTTGTAACTGAAAACAGCAGTTCCTGCGTAACAGTATACCTCCAAACTATTTGCTCAAGAATTTTGGACAAAGCCCAAAAATAGTGACACAGGGGAAAAATCAGATAGAGTTTTTAAATATTACTCTAATTTAATCTAAACTTAATTGAAGCTGAGGTTTTGCATGTGCATGCATTTTCTGATCAGTAAGAAGTATGAAACTTGCCTGGTATCACTGAGTGAGTGCAAAGTTTCTTAATGTATAAGAGAAGCAGATGTTTTATGAGGGACAAAGTAAACACATGAGGAAAAAAGGGATATTATGCAAAATTATGGGGAGGGTAGGTCAGCAAAAGTAAGACATCTGGCTTCCGTATACTACTTTAGTGCCTGGACTAGTTTTTATTTGGATATGCTTGATTAACAATGGGCACATTGATTCAGCTGTTCGATCAGTGTGCATGTTTTTGAATATTAATGATAGATTATTATATAATGACTTAGAACCTTGTCAGTAAGTAATATTATCTGGTAGGCTTTCAGAATGTTTATCCTGGTAGTCTGTGACATTTTATACATGTCAGTTTTTTTGTACATTTATTTATTTATTTATTTTACATTTGTTTACTGGGAAAGTCCGACTGGGAGAGAGCCCATTTTCATAGGAGGCTCGGGGAAAAATGCTCCAGAGTATGTCTTTGGAATGTGGGAGAAAATTGTAGCACCTGGAGGAAACCCACACAAATGCAGGGAGGACATATCGACAATACAGACAGCACCCCAGCCAAGAATCAAACCGGAGAAACTCTTACTGTGAGGTAACAACGCTAACTGCTGCACCACCTCGCCAGTGTTAAATTGTGAAATATAGTTATGCTGCAAGGAAAAGTTAACCAGATTAAACACTTGATTCTGTTCATGAATATACATACATAAACAACCTGAATGTCTGAGCAACTAGTTGTGCTCTGATGTTGAAACTGCAATAAGGCCAAAAATCCCAAATGTTAGCAGGCACTGTAAATAACTAAGCTGCAGCACATTACAAATACTTTTTGCCAAGTAGACAGTTACCCAGATCCTTATTGGTTCCTTGAAGTGGGAGGAAAGCAGAGTATAGAGCAGAAGGAAAAAGGGGATTATAGCGAACAGCGGTATACACATAAGTGATGCATAAAAGAAAATTAGGTGTCAGGAATTTTTGTGGAGAGCGAGAGACACCTCTTCTTATATATATATATATATATATATATATATATATATATATATATATATATATATATATATATAAATCAAGAAGGAATGATGGGGAGAATGAAAGGGAAATGGGTGGGGCACAGTAGATACAGAAGCACACAAATACAAAAAAGTATAGACAGACAGCAGTGGGCTTCTACAATCTAGGAAGGGATGAAATGGGCTGAGCAGAGGTTGGGGAATTGGTAATGAGGAAGAGTGGGCAACACACACACACACACATGCATGCAGACACACACACATGCATGCAGACACACACAAACACACAAACACACACATACACACACACAGCATATACACACACACACACACACACACACACACACACACACACACACACACACACACACACACACACACACACACACACACACACACACACACACACACGCACACACACACACACACACACACACACACACACACACACACACACACACACACACACACACACACACACACACACACACACACACACACACACACACACACACACACACACACACACACACACAAACAGTATTGGCACAATAGATGGGGATGCACCTGACTTTGGATAAGGTGGAGTACATGTAGTATGCTGGTAACCAACCGAGAATATCAACTGGAACAAGAATATAATTCATGTGGGTCAGGGTGACTGTTAACAGGAGCCATACCCCCACTCTGGTGGCCCGATGATAAGGGCCTGCTGGTTGCTCCTGTGTGGTGATAAAGTAGTAGCAACCCAACAGCCCACTACACTGTTAACCACCTCCAATAGCTCCTGGTACATTGACAGCCCTGACTAGACATGACACTTTCAGCCCTCCTGTCACAGCTACAGCCATAGGAGTAGGTGGCAGTTGTGGCTGATATGCTTACAGCTCCTTGGTTTCATGACCTGTAGGAGGGAGACACAGTGGGACAGATAATGGTAATGAGGATGTCTGACATATAGCACACGTAATGTGGACAACCTAGTAGTAACATGCCATTCTACACGTCTCAATTGCTTCTTCTAGTAGTCAAAACTTCACACTATGCTTGTGCTGAAAGACACAATGGGCAAAACAGCTGTCTCACATGTATTGGCAAACATATACACTATGCTGCAAAACTACACTCCTGCATAACAACAGAGGCCTGGAAATGTGCCCAAAATTACTGAACTAAGTTACAAGATCACATGTATATGCATGATAGGATGATAGCAGATGCATGAATATTATTTATTTATACATGCATGTCTAGTCTCACAAATGTATCTTTTGCCTTTTTCATAAGATGTACTTTTAGACTCAAACATAAAATGAATCTTAGTCTAACTGTTCTTTTTTTTACCTTCCTCCTGGCATCTCTTCTCCTTTAAATTCTTTGCATCTCCTTCACTTCTCCTCTGTTTTACTTCTCTTGCATTCAAGATCTATGTATAATTTCTTTTTATCTCTCTCTTCTATGCTAACAATACAGTCGCATAAAAAATATTAATTTCTTATGTATACTGCCAAATGTACTATGTTTTTGGAAATTGTTAAAGGTGTTATCCTGTTATAACACAGAGTGTTATGTGTGTAATGTATTATTATTATGGAGCTTTTCTCCCCGGGCCTTCACTGAAAACGGGCTTTCGGGCCCAGTGGACTTCCCCGGTTATCAAACTGGAAATAAATAAATAAATGAAAATATGCCCAAAGCTACGTAACTCTGAACTGCTAAAATAAAGACATATACTTGTTACTATAATGTAATGGTCATCAGCTGACTGATAATTACATTGCCATAGCCTTTTATTCATTTATATAAACACCAACATATATCTATAAGTGTGTGTGTGTGTGTGCGTGTGTGTGTGTGTGTGTGTGTGTGTGTGTGTGTGTGTGTGTGAGTCTATATATTTATACATGGTTTATATTATTGAAATGAAAACAACTTACATTCATAAATTTATATTTTTTATAGAGACACATTCACACACACACACACACACACACACACACACACACACACACACACACACACACACACACACACACACACATTTACATTGCAAATATGTTTTGTCAGGTGCCCAGTTACCTAACCACTTACTGGTTCCATGGAAGTGAAAGAAAGTGGAATATAGTGCAGAAGTAATAAACACACACACACACACACACACACACACACACACACACACACACACACACACACACACACACATAAACATACACATTTTCATACACTCTCTGTTCCTTACTTAATAAACTTTTTGCATTCCTCCCTGGGCCTCCGCAGAAAATTGGCTTTGTTCCAAGTTGGACTTTCCTGGTAAAAAATGTAAAATGAATAAAACTTTTAGTTTCTGCATTGGAGGATGAAATTAATGGAAAGGCTGTATTAGGCAAAAACCTGAATCAAAAATCAGTAAGGTAATGAGTACAAAAACTTGATCCGCACACTTCAGAATATGGCAATGAAAAGTACTATAAGCAAATTTGTAAGTACATGATACTTAAAATATAATCTTAAATGATCACATGATTACCTTGGTTTACATGTAAACCCACTTTAATCGAACCAGAAACATTTGTATACAATTCCTACTCATCTAACCTTGGAGAGTCTTTACCAAGGGTCATACAGCAGGGCATGTCCACATTTCCCTGCTCCCTTCCAGTCGAAGAATTATTCTTCAATAGATTGTGATTGACATAACTGCCTTAAAACACTTACAACAAAAGACCCAAGAGGCTTTCACATCCTTTGAATCTTGATTTAGAAATGCTCACCTACATTGAAATCCTAGAAAATAAAAATAATGCTTTTTATCTCAAAACAGTATATTGTCAGAAAGAAAAACTTTCATACAACCTCCTTGAACAACACAAAAATTGACTCAGTAGCCCAAATTAAACTGCTAGCAGTGATAATTGGCAATAACCTCAAGTTTTGCTGTTATATACAACAAGCAATAAAATGATGCTTGAAAAGCTTGCCTCACTCTACATAATAAAAAAAAACTTTCTTACAAATGCTATTTAATCTACTTAAGTATCAACCTATCTGCTGCCTTTTCTCCTTTACGCATCCCCAATGCTACCAAGTCAGAATGCCACCCTTAAAACAAAACTGGGCACATGCTATAATAAAATTGCTATGTTTTCCACAAATTTTGCCTATAAATCTATTACTGTTTGCAACTAAACCAACTGAACTTGCTATAGTTTCCTAACTACCTAACCTACACATAACTTTACATCACCCACAACCTTATCCATGAATCTGATAAATGTCTAGCATTACAACATACTCTAAAGTACTTTCCTTCTACTAGAGACATGTGTTGTAACACAAAATCATTACTTACCATCTCCAAATCAAATAAAAAGCTATTTCCACAAAATCTCGAAACTGTGGAACCATATCTCTCAATCTCTTAATGTAAATATCTGGATGAAGCCTGACTGCTAGGGGGACAAAGGCCCAAAAATAGGGACAGACACATTTTAAACATTGTTCTTATAAACTTAGAAATTTGCTAGAATAACATGATTTGTGTTAGCATGCATTTCCTGAGGGATATTAAGTCTGAAACTCAAATGTATGTCATTACTTAGTGACTTTAATTCTTAGATCATTTCAGTGATATGTGAAAAGAACACAACTTTTATTTGGAACAGACCAAAAAATATGAAGCAAAAATCTGGACATTCTGCAGAAATCTCTACAGTTGAGAGGTATGTGTGGAATTCCATTCCAGCACACTTAAAATAGAGAATCTCACCCAGTTTAAAATCCTACTTAAAACACACCTACAGGAAAATTAGATTTGCTCATGCTTTGTACCAGGTTAGTCAGTCTTCCAACCTCTGTAACAGAGCTCAGCCATAAAAGCAAAAGTTCCTCATATGTCTACCCTGTATGTTGCACAGATGATCTTAAACTGCCATAAACAAAAATCCTACAAAGGCTACCTTCTTCCATCAAATCTGTCTTACCTCTCATACTGCTACAACGTCCTCTGTTCCCCCCTTTGTTAACCATATCAGGCTCTAAATTTGTAATGACTACCTGTATTGTACATAAAGTCAAGCTCTGACTTGCAAAAATTGTCATATACTGCCCTGCTAACACAAATGCCTATTATATTGACATGAAATTCCTGTTTATAACTCAGTGTGATAAATGTATGTTCCTCATATATAATCTAGAACAGGCAATACCTAGTAGATATTACTCAAAACATTTTCACTTTATGTAGATAATGTATATGTATATGTACATATATATATATATATATATATATATATATATATATATATATATATATATATATATATATATAAAATGTATTACTCTTGTTAAAATTCCTTTGAAATGGAGCTTTTCTCCCCGGGCCTCGGCTGAAAATGGTCCATTTTCCTAGCCAGACTTATCCAGTAAACAAATGTAAAATAAATAAATAAATAGTCTGTTCTGTGCAATCTACAGAGTTTGTGATGCATTACCTCATTAACATTTATTACAACGACAGAATTGTATAAACAAATACAAAATTGTAATTACGAAATGATTCATACTAGTGCAAGGAGCTAAAGGTCACCTATGTCTGAACAAGTTCTATAATCCTCTTTGCACATGATAGTGGGGATTCTGATTTTACTGTACTTTCCAAAAGAAGCTGTAAATCTTATTTTGTAGAAAAGGATTGCTTTGGCCTACTGCAATACCTTCTGGAAAACTCTATGGAAAGGAGTTGTTTAGGATATGAAAAAAATTAACTATATTATATATTCTTTATTGCTGAGAAAACCTGGGATGTTACTGGGCTCTATGGAACTAGTGTGAGAAAACCTCCAGAGATGTTACTGGGACACATAGAACAAGTGTGACAAAGTCTCCTGGGATGTTACTGGGACACATAGAACAAGTGTATGAAAACCTCCTAGGATGTTACTGAGACACATGGAACAAGTGTGAGAAAACCTTCTAGGGTGTTACTGGGACACATGGAACATAACCTGATATGTAACATTAATAGAACCTGCTGGAGGGACAGATTTGTCTCCCAGAGGTTATTACACCTTTGGAACAAACTCATAATTCATGTCAAACACAGCACCTCACTGGCCCTCTTCAAATGCAATCTAGATGATTGGCTGGGTAACTGTAAATTCACACCGGGGGTTCCACCTGTGTCCCTTTTGGGCATGGGCATTAGGTGCTGATTGTGGAAATAAGGCTAGAACTGGGTTAGGCTTGTAAGGGCCCTAGGGCCATTAGCCTAGTAACTTCCTATGATCCTAAAAGAATGCTTCCTGTACAGCAGTTAGATGTTAAATGTATATTCCAAGTACTAGAAGTATTGATATTACATACAGACATTCATAATACAAACAAATATTCATTTTATACATTATATATACAAATATACATTCACTCACTCATTTGTATATTTACTCTCATGCATAGATACAGAGAACATGTTACATATCAAGGACCTAGAATATTTAGAACAACTAGGTATTGATGTACTCTTGATAAGATGGATAGCTGCATGGCTTACAAATAGGACACAGCAAATATCATACAGCAACTGGACAGGTGAAATTCTTGGTTACACTCAACGTGTCCCACAGGGCTCTGTCCTAGACCTTCACTTGCTTAGATCGTATCTTTCAGACCTAACATTTTCATCTGAGGTGTTCTGCAGTCTATATGCAGATGACCTGAAATTGGGTTAACTGATTACATGTGTTACAGATAAGGCATGCCTTCAAAAAAACTTGACTAAATTGATCATTTGGGAACAGGAGAATAATATGCTGAAAACATACATCAAAAACTAAGCACATGAGAATTGGGAGACATAAATTGAAAGGTGAATATTTAATACAGCACACAGTGATTGAAACTGTAGACTTATTTAAGGACCTGGGTATATGGGTAGATCCACCTATGATTTTTTCTAATCATATCAACCAATTGGCTAATGGTAGTTGTAGAACTATAGGTTGTATTAAATTATTTATTAAGCCTAGGAAATCAAAAGTGATGAAGTTGTTGTTTGTTAGTTATATTAGACCCAGCCTTGAGTATGGAATAACAATATGGAAACCATATAAGAAAACAAGCATGAGTAAACTGGAAACAGTACAGTGGAGATATGCCAAGGGCATCCATGGATGTGAAAATGTAAGTTATTATGAACGACTAAAATATATGAACTTGTACAGTGTCTCTTATAGATATCTAAGAGGATATCTTATTCAGAGGTATATAGGGCATTTAGAGATAACTACTTTTGGGAAAGTTTGGGGTTATCAAAAATTACTAGAGAATCATCAGACAACCTTTGTAGAAGATTCTATAGAAATAAGAAGTGTGCTAATTGGTTCTCTGACAAAGCAGCTGATGCATGGAATGGAATACCAAATTACATTAAACCAAGTACTAGTTTAGATATTTTTAAGAACAGCCTGGACACTTATTATGAGAACAAGTGCTTTGGTATATTGGCAAGCTAGAAGGATATTAATGCCCATGCTTGAAATATTTGTATGTATGCATGTATGTACTCATAATTTACATATACACACAGTTATATGTGCGCACATCCATGTAAACACATTATGCATATATATGTACATACAATATACACAAATATGTAATTTAAAATTGTAGCTCCTTTTAATCATATTTCCGCACTCTAACTATTACTTTCACCTATTCATCCATATTATTGAGTTTTAAAAGTTTTATGATACACAATCTTTTTGTAAACAGTTTTACTGAATTATCACTTGTGGCATAGGCAAATTTACATTTCCACAAAAGTAATCAAACTGTATTAACAAACAAACATTAACGCACATTATACTTTACACATATTGCTATATATAATATAATCTAAGCAACATTACATAAATTATTCAATTGCTGCCCCTTTTTTAAAAAACAAAAAAACATCTTTATTTAACCATTACTTATGACATAAGCAGTCATACATTTACATAAATGAAAACAAACCACACAGACACAATCCTAGTTGCAAGCATTTTACATCACAAACCATACTGACACTCCCAATTGCAAACATTATACATGATCTTGATATGTATTGGTGTTATGATGTCTATAGATTAATGTGTTATAGGCATTGTCAGTTTTATTTTTTCCTCTATATAGATGCTTAAATACTAGGCTATTTATAATATTTTCTATAGTAAGATTAATAAGAAGAAATGACTATAGAAAATATTGTGATCAAACAGAGAAATTTGAAATGCATTATTTCTGGGATATTTTTGATATATTCTGAAATACATAATATCATTCTTTATTATTAACATTTCCAACTTGGTATTTCTATGATCTTAAATATTAATATTTCCCAAATTAATACTTTATATTTTTTCCTTTTAACATGACTAGATTGTGCTCTAAATAGTTTAATTAATAATATTATTTTAAATTAAGAAGCAGTAGCAATTGTTTAGCTTGGTGACATTGGGATGGGTTGGCTGGCATATGATTTGTATGATTATGTCATCAAATATGAGAATTTTCATTCCATGATGGGAGGTTTGAATATATACAAGTTTGAAATGTTTTTTTTTTGTATCTGTCCATAACAACACTAGTTGTAGTACTTGGTTGTTATATTTTAAGCTAAATCATCTTAAATCAGTTCATTTCCTTGTTCTTATGAATGATGATGTATAATTGTCTCTCATTAAACATCAATGGAATTAATAATCCATTGAAGAGGAGTAGCTTATACAAATATTTAAAACTGCATAAAGCTAAGATAATTCTCTTACTAGACATGCATTTGTTATATAAAGACGTAGATAGATTGATGTTTTAAGATTATTCAACTCTTGTGAGCTCTCATTTTAAATTAAAGAGGAGAAGCACTCTTATTCCTTGGTGAAATTCATTACCTATGCTTAAAATAGTAAATACCTATTCAGAAAAAATGGCATGTTGGGTTTAGCGGTAGTAGAAATTGACAAAAAACTTATACTTTTGTGAATTCTTACTGGATACCTGGAATTGGAGTCAAACTTTCTAAGAAATGTTTGGCTATTATAAACTTATATACAAAAGGTGAATTGATTATTGCATGGTATTTTAACTATATTCTTTATGGTAAAGACACAACTACTGATACGGTTCCTAAGCTATTTCAGTAGCTAAACACTTACATCATTTTATTAATTCTCAGCATTTGAGAGATACCTATGATAGTAAATCAACTAGCTCTTTTAACTTTACACATTATTCTTATTGGCACCCAGACAAAAATGATAACATTTTTACTTCTAGTAATTAATTTATTAAAATTGAAGATGTATTGATAACTTCATGTCCTTTATCTGACCACAATGCTACTACATTTACAATAAATTTAAAGCCAAATAATTAGATTTACTGTTAGAGAACCCCTGCTTATATAATAAGATTAAAAGACTTTAAGGAATGGTGTCTAAATGAAATGGATCAATGCAGTGAAATTCATAATAGTGGAGTTATTTCAGAAGTAATTATCTGGGATTCTTTAATAGCCTATCTATATGAAAGAATTAAAAAAATGATACATATGTAAAAAAGAGTGGGATAAGAAGTTGATGTCTTTGCAGTCTAATATAGATAAATTGAAATCCAATTTAAAACCTTATGACAACTTGGCAAACCCTGAGTTGAAAATATTAAATCAGAAATATCTTGATGTACTTCAGCATATAATATCAATAAATCTGGAAAAATTTAAATTACAAACTTACTCAGTAACCAAAAAGCTTACATAAGTTGGCCATTAGATCTAAAAAAAATACTAATCATATTAGAGAAATAATTTCCAAACAAGGTGACAAAAATATAAAAGTGACTAATTTAAAATATATACTAGAATGCTTTAAGAAATATTACTAAGAAATTAATAAAAAAAGAGACAGATTTAGAAATCAACATCATAACTTATGACTTTTTGAAAGACAATATAAGATTTTTAATTAACCAAAGAACAAAGATCCAAAATTGATAAGTGATTCTCCTTTAAGGAGTCAAAAGATGGAATTAATAATCTTAAAATATAAAGGCCCTGGTCTTGATACTATAATCCCAGAATTACACAAATTATTCCCTGAGAATATTTTAAATATCCTATTAAATGTTTTGAACAAGTTAAACATATGTCAAGCACCCCCCCTCCTGGAAATATTCCTTGATTTCTCCCATCTTGAAACCAAATAAAGATTCTAACTTATATTCTTCTTGCCATCCTATTTCATTATTAAATGTTGATTATAAAATGAAGAGAATAAAAAAAGAAGTACACTGGTTGAAATAAATAAACTGATGGAAATAAAAATGAAAATGTGTAACAACAAACACCAGTGGAATAAAACAGTGCCAGCAGTTATAAAAAAACTGTTTATTTGCTCATAAAATTAACAAAAGTAAGCCCTTTCACATCTGCTTCATCAGACCTTCTGCAAAAAGATTGAACCTTATCATGCCAGGATTAACAAATGATGATCAGATTGATGTTATACTACATACAAAAGTTCAGGAAAATGTAATTAGGCTTAATACTTTAATAGATTTGGCTAATTAAAACAAAAATAACTAACTGTAGTAAGTTTGGATATTAATAAGGCTTTTGATTATATTGGTTAGAATTATTTGTTCAAAGCTCTTAAATAATATGAATTTTCCCTAGATTTCATAAATCTTATAACTAATCTATATACTCATTCCCTTTTATTAAAATTGGCTCTTTTCTTTCTGGCTCTTTTAAAATATTAAAAGATACAAAACAGGGTTGTCCCTTGTTACCTATATTATTTGCTCTAGCAATTGAGCCTTTCACAAACGTTATAATATCTAATAGCAAAATTCAAGGATTCTCGCTAGATGAACATTTTTCCTTTAAAATTAAGTTATTTGCAGATGACATTTTAATAACAAGTGGTGATGTTGAAGTTTCAATTGAAAATTTAACTGTCTATTAATTACTTTCAAAAAGCATCAGGTTTAATGTTTAACTCTGATAAAACAGAAACTTTGCTTATTAATAAAAAAGTTAACTATTTAATAAACTATAACAATTTTATTTGGGGCAATTCAGAAATGAATTACCTTGGAGTTATAATTAAATCTAATATAAAAGACTCAATAACAGTAACGTACAGTAATTCAATAGACACTGTTACTAAAATAATTGCTAATTGGAACATTTTTTTTACAAAGGAAGATAGACTTGCTTTAATAAAAATGATAATCCTACCAAAATACTTTTCTATCTGCAATCACTAATTATTCTCCCTCTTAAAGAAAATCATTAAGAAATTAAATTCTATTCTTCTTAATTCTCTCTGATACCCCAATAAACCAAGAATATCTTTTGGCATGTTATAAACTGGCAAGAAGGTGGGTTAAGTTTTCCAAATTTGAATTATATGCCAAATCCATAATTCTCATTTTAATATCTCTATGGTTAAATTCCTCTTACCAATCAACTTGGAAATCCATTCATGAAAGATTAATAAATAATAATAGCTTAGCTATATTGCAGAATCGTTCTCTAAATATAGAATTAATAAATTTTGCTGGATCTTGGAAAACTTATATTTAAATGAAAAAAAATAATATTCTTCTCCCTTCACTGACACTATCCTTATAAATGTTAAAATATGCATACATTATAGTTATAGAGTTAAACATTTATTGTTTTATTGCTCCCTATATCAAATACTGTGGGCTGTTTGGGAACTTTTAATATAGACAAAATGCTGGACCTTAGAGATGCAAATTTAATCTTTTAGCATCATTTCTTAATTGGAAATATACCACATAATACAAATTATCTTCTTGTAAGACATTGTTTAGAAAATAATAATTGGTTAACTATACAAACAATAATATATAAAATAATAAGAGAATAAGTTGGTTACACAGATTCATTATTTTGAAATTGCTCAACTAAGATTAATGATAAGGCCTCTTCTGATGAAGATATATGCTTAATTCTTAAATCTGCAGGAAAATCTACTACTTCTCTATATTGAAAAATATATACGTGGCAATTTTTTCACAGAGATTTTTTTTTTTTACTTCACATAAAGTCCCTTTAATATATAACAATGGGAAAGTCAATTGTTGGAGGTGTAATGAAGTCACTAATGCAGATTTATTTCATAAGATATTGGATTGTAAAATAGTAACTCATTTTTTGGGTTGAATTTGGAAATTTTGCCCAAGTGTTGTGTACAGCTAGTTATATAATTTCTAACTCCTTGATCTTATTTAATGTTTCAGTTCTGGATTCCATTTCTATGGTGAAGGTGCCTCTCATTTGGTCCATTTTAGTTATAGCAAGAAAAATAGTCACAAATAACTGGAAATGTAAAACTACTCTTTCTTTCACTGAATTCATTAATTTAGCAAAACTGTCTGTAAAAACAATTGTCAACTGCCCAAATCAGAACTTAGTATATTACTCACCAATTTAGATTTTGGTCAAAATTAAGTAATATACTGCATACATTTAAATGACTTAGTTTTCTGTGTTTTATTTTGTTGTGCACATCTGTAAATAGTTATGTTTTGTTCTATTTATATTTAAATCATTTTGTACAATCTTTGTATTAAAATTCTTAAAAAGTTGTTTTTAAAAAAATCAATAAGGTACATTAAACTGAAGCATTAATTTTAGAAATTCATTTCATTTGTTAATTGTATTCAAGAAACCACTTTTATAACACTTTGCCTCTTATTACCACTACCATGGGGTTTAGAAAAAAATAAATAACTATATTAATAACTTCTAATGTGATTGCAATATGCTAAAAAGATTAAAAAGACAAATATTTGTATGTTTACTCATTAAGTACCTAAATCTGTGGCCTCAGAAAAGCTTTTCAGTACTCCTTTATCTTATGTTTCTCTTCTACCACATACTAAAAGTCAGCTTTTTCCAAACTTCAATCTTACCAGGGTTATAAATATGTGTGTGTGTGTGTGTGTGTGTGTGTGTGTGTGTGTGTGTGTGTGTGTGTGTGTGTGTGTGTGTGTGTGTGTGTGTGTATATAAAATACATATATATATATATATATATATATATATATATATATATATAACATATATATATATATATATATATATATATATACATAGATAAACAAAGGCATTTATTTATAAATTGACAGAAATGTTTAACAACTGATCATGGTAACTGTCTTTGTCTAGAAATCCTTAACAGCATGGGAGCCGTAACTCATTAAATGGAATACCATTCTCTGAGGAATGAAGGCTACAGTTTTCATAGTGTTGTAGCAACAGCTGAACACAGTGCTCAATGGGAGTTGTGAGTCATGTACCATTTTCTGTATCATCATCACATAAAGCCACTGCAGACTGGCTTGTATAACAACTCCAACATCACTTTCTACAGCAGCAATTTAATCCAGTATGTGCTATGCTGCCTTCTCTACTAAAGGTTTTAAAACCATTTCAGACTGGAGTGCAATAATTCTTGTATTATCTATAGATCAGTCTGTGTGGTATACCTTTAAGAAGCTTTCCAGTGAGTCAGCACATGCATGTAAGTACTGAGAATGTGCAAGCTAGAGTGCCATTTGGAGTAAACAGTTATTGTGTGAGCATACATGTATGTAGTCAGTCAGATAGTTCATCTAAGTTCAATGTTCCTGTTATCCATCCTTAAGTATTTGTATACAATAAACTACTTAAATGAACACCCAAGCCTCAGCATCTTCTTTATGCAAATAAGAAGAGTGGAATGGTGTCAGAATGGGATCAATAGTTACAGCCATGAGACAACTGGTTAAAGCTGGAGGAATATACAAGAGTGGACCATCCTGACTGTTCATACAACTTGCAAAACAGGACAGAAACAAATTCCAGGTACTAAAACTTGCTTAAATGATTTCTTTTACTACAAATATAAAATGAAGCACTCTGAATGCTGAAAACAAATTTCTTATTAAACGAAATGTCAGAAACTATGACATATTGATAAAAGTATTCTAAATTATTATGAAAATTTTTGAAACAATATCTGAATCACAGAAAATGTAGAAAAAAGGGAAAATGACTGTATTCTTTCACTATATACTACTTTTGTGTATTAACTAAAGCTATTCAAAGTATCCAAAGTGTGCAAAGTGTTTGCAAGTATGTGCAGTATTATAGTGCAGTTATTTCACAAAGTACAGTCATTTTAAAGAGTGTTTCACAAAGAACAGTATTTCAAAGAATTTATTGTGCATTTGAATATTATTGCAAGTACCTGGTGTGTGTGCATGTTTGTCCATAACTACAAAGGCCATTTTGGATTGGTTTTACTATATTATGTGGGCATGGCAGAAGGTTTTTGCAGATCTGCACTGCTTGTGTTTGATAACAATATTGCAGAAAAATTGGAAAGTATTTGAGCAGGAATACGATATTTTCATACAGACTGCTTTTTCTGACTAAGATGAATGTACATAGACATTTATTCTGCTTAGTTTACCTGGTTCAGAGGCCATTGAAAGAGTGCATTCATTTCTGTATGCACCTGCTCTGTTTGCAGGGGAGGGGGAAAACCACCATATAGTGGTACCAGCTGAAACAAGGAAGACCCTGGGTGCTTAAATCATAAATTTAAACAAATGTGTAACCCTCAGATGAATATTACAATGGAAAGGCACTTATTTTACACAAGAGATCAAAAGTCTGTTGAAACGTTTCTTCCATATGCAACTGACTTGAGAAACAAAGCTAAAATGTGCAGATTTGGTGATCTGAGAGATGAGTTGATAAAATACAAGCTTGTGTGTAAATTAATAACGACACAGTGAGAAAGATTTTGCTTTGAGACAGTGATTTAATTTTAAATAAGGCCAGTGAGATTTGTCAGATATACAAGTGCACAGAAAGGCATGCAAGCATGCTTACAAATGAGTATAACTGCAGAAGGCGCAGCAACAAAGCTCATGTTGATAGTATGCATCACGTGTTTAAAAGAAACAGGCCCAAGCACATGGCAGTTACTGCAGGTCCTGCAAACATCCCTGGGTAACCCCAAGTCTTTCCAGTAAATTCTAGTATATGTCTGTGAAGGGAACATGCTCAGTGAAGCACAAGGGTGAGTCAGCAAAGTCAAAACATCGTGGCCCCATCCAGCTTCATAGTCAACTGTCATAACTCTGGTGGAAATCATGACCCCAAAAGAGAAAAGTGCTTAGCCTTTGGTCAGCAGTGTCATTATTCCAATAAGTGGAATAATTTCAAAAGATTTTATAAATCAAATAAGGTCCATTCTTTTATTAAAAGAGGGCATTCCAAGAGGCAAGTTGATCAATCAGAAAGGTGTGATCCTACTTTTTATGTTGATGGTATGTCTGTCCTTAGTGAAACAGTCAAAGCAGTAGATTTGTGGGCAAAGAATGAGATCTTTTGTACTGTTTGGATTAACAGGAAACCTGTACAGCTCAAAGTGCAATGTTATATTAGCAGAAACATTTGCTAGAGTAAAAGCTGTAGAACAACGTGATTTGAGAAAGTGTGTGAAGCTTGTTGCTTATGGTGGTGAAATGATTCAAACTGAGGGCTCAGTAGTGCTTTCATATTCAAAGACACATGCAGTCATTATTAGGCCTCAGAGACAGTTTGAAAATGGTACTGCTTTCACTTAATAAAGTAGTTCACCATGGAAGCCTGCTTGACAGCAGTTCAAATTTCACCCAAATTATTTTTTTCTGAGTATGCTGATATTTTTGCAGACAAACTAGGCAAACTACCAGTTGTGTACTCCATAAAGTTAGACCCAGAGGTCAGCCCAGCTATCAGACCAGCATGAAAATTTCCAGTAGCTATGCAGAACAGAGTCAAAGCTGAGCTAGACAAAATGAGGCAGCTAGGAGTAATTTGTCCAGTAGAAGAACCTACTTAATTGTTATCCTCCATGGTGGTAGCTCATAAGAAAAGCTCAGATGATATCAGAATATGTATTGATCCAAGAGATTTGAACAAAGCAGTAAAAAGACCTCAACATCCAATGCGCACAGTCGAAGAAGTTGCTGCCATCATGCCAAATGCCACATGTTTTTCTGTCTTAAATGCATAGAGTTAATTTTGGCAAATTTTGCTTGACCAAAGATGCTCATTGTTAACCACATTTGGTACACCATTGAAAGATACAGATTTCTGAGAATGCCATTTGGAATAAATTCTGCCAGAGAAGTCTTTCAGCGTGCAATGGAGTGAAGTTTTTCAGGCTATACCTGTGCTATTTTAGTAGATGATATTCTACTAGGAGGCAATGGTGAAGTTGAACATGACACAGACCTCAAGAAAGTTCTGGAAAGAGCATGTGAAGTAAATCTTAAGCCGAATCCTCAGATGTGCAAATTCAGGCTATGAGAAGTTACTTATGTTGGTCACTTGTTTACCAGTTCAGGCATAAGACCAGATCCTTCCGAGCAAACAGCAATTCTAGAGATGCCAGCTCTAGATAATGTTCAAACCCTACAATGTTTTCTTGGCATGGTCAACTACCTAGGCAAGTTCATTCCAGATTGAAACCAACTTTTAGCACCATTACAAGAGCTAACATGCAAAGATGTAATTTGGTCATGTCAGAACAGCACCAAAGAGCATTTGATGGCCTGAAACAGAAAAAGTACAGTTTTGTACCTACCATAAATGTAGATGTCCGATAGACATGCGACTGCAGTCATAACATGTGGGTTGTCCTGCCTCAGGCAGCCCTCGGTCAGCCGGATTCCAAAGTCTGGGTCCGACGTCAGCTGATGTCGCATTTCTCTCCGACATCAGAGCGGCTGGAGTACATAAGCATCAGCCGACGCCATTTTCTTCAGTGTTTCTTGCCCCAGATGCCAGGTGCCCTCCAAGGAAGGCTGTAATCAAATTGGAAGACAAAAACAGGATTCCAGTCAAATAAATGAGCAATAAAACAAATACACCATAACAGATATCCCCAGCTAAGAGTAACAGGGATAGGAGTGGACCCTAGGCATAGAGGGGTATGGAGGGAGGGAAAATCCGACTGCAGTTGCATGTCTATCGGACATCTACATTTATGGTAGGTACAAAACTGTACTATGTCCTTCAAGAATGCAACTGCAGTCATAACATGTGGGTAGAATACCATAGCTTAGCTGGGGGAGGAGGAATGCTCTAGGAAAAAGATGGTGTGGCAATCAAACCCTGCAGGACTGCCGAAGCAAAGCCTGCTCTGGATCTGGAGTATAGAGGGAGATTGTAGTGTTTGGAGAATGTATGCACGGAGCTCCATGTAGCAGCTTCTAGAATGTCCTTGGTAGGCACCCCTCTTAAGAATGCTGTAGAGGTGGCTGTAGCTCTGGTGGAATGTGGTCTGACATTGGCTGGAACAGTCTTTCCATGAAAGGAATAACAGAATCTGATGCAATGTCCAATCCATTTAGAAATAGTCTGTTTTGAAATTGCTTTTCCTTGGACTGCAGGGGCGTAAGCTACAAAACGTTGTTCAGACTTCCTACTGGCCTTGGTTCTGTCCAGGTAGTATCGAAGTTGTCTGTGAATGTCCAAGGTATGCAACAGTTTTTCCCCCTTATTCTCAGGATTGGGGAAGAAAGCAGGCAGATGAATGGCTTGATTTAAAGAAACCCTAGATACCACCTTTGACATAAAAGTAGGGTTGGTCCTTAATGAAACCCTGTCTCTGTGAAAAATAATGAAGGGTGGTATTGCCATTAGGGCCTGTAGCTCCGAAACCCTTCTTGCTGAGGTAATTGCCAACAGGAAAGCTGTCTTCCATGAGAGAAATTGCAAGTCCACTGAAGCTGCTGGCTCAAATGGAGGTAAGGTCAGTTTTTCTAAGACAAAATTGAGGTCCCAGGCTGGCACTGGGGCCTTTTTTGGTGGCTTAATGTTCTTGATTCCCCTGAGGAATTGCCTTAGTAAGGGGTGAGAAAAAACAGGAGGATCAGTGTTGTATCTTGCTGAAATAGCAGATGCATGTATCTTTATGGAAGAATGTGAGAGGCCGTTCTTTAGCATATCTGCCAAATTTTCCAAGATGAGTGGGATGTTCAACAATGATGCATCATGTCCCTTGCTGGTATTCCAATTGCTGAATCTTTTCCACTTTGCTAAGTAAACCTTTCTGGTGGATGGTCTTCGAGCTTCTGTTAGTATCCGCTGAACTTCCTTGGAGAGAGATAAGCTGGAGTTATTTATGGGATCTCCCAGGCTGTTAGCTGCAGTGTCTGAAGATTTGGATGCAGTGTTTCGAAATTGTGTTGAGTCAAAAGTTGAGGCCACTGAGGAAGGGCCCACCTCCTGGTGTGACATATGCTTCGTAGTAGTGGGTACCAGTGTTGTCTTGGCCAGACCGGAGCTATTATGATTCCCTTGGGTTTCTCTGCTTTGATCTTTAGTAATACTGAGGTCATCAGTGGCAGAGGTGGGAATGCATAGATTGCTAGGGAGCTCCAGTTGAATGAGAGGGCATCTATTTTCCAAGCTTTTGGATGGTATGTCCTTGTGCAGAATTTTGGTAGAAGATGGTTGAGGTGAGAGGCAAATAGGTCCACTTCTGGCTTGCCCCATGTCGAAGTGAGTTGTCTGAAGGCCTTGGGATGTAACCTCCACTCGTGTGGATCTATGAAATTCCTGCTTAGGCTGTCCGCCAACACATTGTCTTTTCCTGGAACAAAGTGGGATTGTAACTGGATGTTTAGGCTCAGTGATTTCTCCCATAGCTGCATTGTCAGTCTGCAAAGGGGGTAAGAGTGGGTTCCCCCTTGCTTGTTTATGTACCACATCACAGTGGTGTTGTCTGTCCGTATCAGTAAATGGCCTTGCTGGAGTTGGTGTTGAAAGGCCTCAATGGCATGCATCACTGCCAGCATTTCCTTTTGGTTTATATGCAGATGTGTTTCCTTTGGAGACCATTGTCCTTGTATACACCTGCCTTCCATGTGCGCCCCCCATCCAAGGTCTGAGGCATCTGTAGTCATGGTCTGTGTTATCCGTGTTTTTTTGAATGACATACCTGTGTTTGCCTGGCTCACCGAGGCCCACCATAGGAATTCCTTTTGTAGGCATGGAATGAGAGGTATGATTGTCTCCAAGTTGTTGCTGTGTTGAGACCAAATGCTTTTTAGGTACCATTGAAGCTTTCTCATGTGTAGTCTTGCTAATGGAACCAGGAGAATGCAAGATGCCATGTAACCCAGGGCCTGTAGGAATCTCCTTGCAGTCATCTGGGTGGGTTTTGCTAAACCTCTGAAATAATGAGTTAACTTCTCTTGCTTGTCTTCTGTCAGGTAAGCCATCTGAGAGGCTGTGTCTAGTTTGGCTCCTAAGAAGATTATTTGCTGGGATGGCTGCAGTCTTGACTTCTGGAAGTTGACTGTGTATCCCAGAGCTTGAAGTAATCGTATGACATAATCCAGGTTTTTTGTCAACATCAATTTGTTGTCCGCTTGTATGAGGCAGTCGTCCAGGTACGGGTAAATTTGTATACCCTGGAGCCTGCAATGAGCAATTACTGAAGCCAGGCATTTTGTAAATACTCTGGGCGCAGTAGATAAGCCAAATGGCAATGCTGAGAATTGATAATGCTCTGGCCCTGCAAGAAATCTGAGGTATCTTCTGCAGCTGTGTCTGATAGGGACATGCAGGTATGCCTCCTTGAGGTCCAGAGTAATCAGCCACGACCCCTTGCCCAGCATGGGAAGGAGTTGCTGTAGAGTCAGCATTTTGAACTTTGGTACTATGAGAAAGGTGTTTAATGCGGACACGTCCAGTACTGGTCTCCACTGAGATTCTTTTCTTGGAACCAGGAACAGTCTTGAGTAAAAGCCCTGGTCTTGTTCTTGTTTTGGAACTCTTTCTATTGCTTTCATCGGAGTCAGCAGAGTGATTTGCTTGGTAGCCTCTGCCCTCTGATTTTGTGGAAGGTTTGGCATGCCTTGTTTTCTTGGTAAGGTATGAAAATGAAACCTGTACCCTCGGTCTATAATGTCCAAAATCCATTTGTCCTTTGTCAGTCTGTGCCAGTTTTCTGCAAACAGAGATAATTTCCCGCCCAAGGGAGCTTCTAGTTGTTCCCTGGTAGGCGGTGCTAGAGGAAAGTCATTGAGATTGTGGTTGTGGGGCAGGTGAAACCCCTGAGTCACTTCTTTGGTTTCCTGACTGCCATTGCCGTCCCCTGTAAGGGCCTCTGTATTGGCCTCTTCCTCGGCCACGTCTGTTCTTACCTCTTTGAAACTTTTCTGGATTAGGAAAGGACCAGTTTTTTGAAGGCCAATTCCTACTGAATCTGGGGGGTTGAACCTGGAGGAAATCTTTCATAGTCTGAACTGATTTTGCTTTTTCTTCGATGGTCTTTAACACATCCTTAGCATTTGCACCAAAAAGCTTGTTCTTTTCCAAAGGTGCATCCAGAAGTTTTGCTTTAACATGATCTGGTAGAGGTTGATCTTTTAACCAAGCATGTCTACGAATGACTGCCCCTGTCATAGCTGCTCTACATGAAGCTTCCAGTGCATCATATCCACACTGCAGGAAGTGATTGCTTACTTGCTGAGTGTTATGTACAGCTTCCTGCAAAGTCTTCCTGTCTAAAGGATCAGAAGTGGCTAATGTTTTTTGTAAATCTTCTAATAGATAATCCTGATATTGTAACATATGAAAAAGGCAATTTAAAGCTCTCATAGATAAGGTAGTGGATGTGTAAACCTTTTTGCCCCATCTCTCTAATGACCTAGCTTCCCTGTTGGAGGGCAAAGGATTTTTTGAGGTGGAGGCTGAAACTCCTTTAGGCCCCTGTGAAATAGTTTCCAAATCAGCAGTATGGGCCCTGAATAAATGGGAATGAGTTTCTGGGACATTGTAATACCTGTCTGGCTTGGCTGGAGCAGGAGGAAGAGAATCAGGGGTAGCACTAGAGTCAGAATACAAATCATCCAGAACATCAAGTACAGGAGGAATAGCTAAGGGCCTGTGCTGAGGCTTCTTAAGGAAAGTCCTAAGGCGTTTCCTGGAATCAGAATATTCCTGACCTTGCCACTTGAAATGTTCCCTCATGGTGTGCAGAACTTCCCCAAAAGAAATATCCTCAGGAGGGGAGGCAGAGGGGATGGAGTCTTCTGCATCCGAGTCATCATAGGTCTGAAGGAGCTCTTCCTGGCTATCAGAGTGGACCAAGCCCTCAGAATCTTCATCTGAAGGAGTAGGGTCAGAGGGTTCTATCCGGGGCCTTTTATCAGGAGAAGGCTGGGATCCTCTCTCAGGATGGGCCTGTGAACCTCTAATCATGGAAATTAAATCAGCAGCCATGGACATAATTTGTGTCTCTGGAGTAGGCTGAGGTAAGGATTTAGAAGTGATATGCTTTGTTTTGCTGGCTGCCTTAGCCCTAGTGTAGGCCTTAATAGACATGGCCATGGGGGGCCTGGCAGCTCCACGTGCAGGAGTGACCTTGTCTACAGCAATGGTCTCGGGCATTTCCTCGGTTTCAGTATCCGGAGGAAAATCTATAACTGGCGTCGGAGTAATGTCTGGAATCGGAGTCGTCAGTAATGCGGTGTCTTCAGTTTGGAGCGGTGGAGAGACCGCCTCAGAGGGAATCAGAGCACTCGCTGTAGGTTTTGGCGTGGAGTCGGTGGTAGACACGGGCCGAGGATGTCGGTCCCGGTCTTTTCACTTTTTGGGAGTTTGCGATGTCGGAAGATCCGACGGCATGATGTAAGCAAAATTATCGCCGAAAAAATCTTCAGCGAACTCCGCCCGGCACCTGAGAGTGTGCTTGTTGAAGCGAGCACAGGCTACACAGGCCGAGACGTCGTGGTATGGGCCCAGGCAAGGGAGACAGAAAGAGTGGAAATCCTTATGAGGTATTTGTTTACCACAAGAAAGACAATTGTTAACTTTTCAGTAATTTCTGACATCGGCTGAGGCAAGAAAAGGTCCCCAACGGGGTACTTAGCTTTTTTGATGACTTCGGTATCGTAGAATACAGGAGCTGACCGACCGACACTTGCGAACCGCTTCTGCTTCGGGCACCGCGCGGCAAGAAAGACTGGAGAAAATGGCGTCGGCTGATGCTTATGTACTCCAGCCGCTCTGACGTCGGAGAGAAATGCGACATCAGCCGATGTCGGACCCAGACTTTGGAATCCGGCCGACCGAGGGCTGCCTGAGGCAGGACAACCCACATGTTATGACTGCAGTTGCATTCTTGAAGGACATCTGCTAACTCACCAACTCTCAGCTACTATGATGTTCACAAACCAGTTACTCTTTCCTGTGATGCTTCTAAATTTGGTCTTGGTGGAGTCATTCTTCACAAGGGTAGACCAGTAGATTATGCATCAGGAACTCTTACACAAACCGAGATGCAGTATCCCCAGACTTGAGAAACTGCTTTTGGCAATTATGTTTGAATATTCAATGTTCCATGATTATATATTGGTCTACCTATCCAGATCAAAACTGGTGATCACCAACCTTTAGTCACTATTTTGAGAAAGCCTATGCCTACAGCTCTAGCTAGACTGCAACGCATGATGCTCAAATTGCAAAAATACAAGTTCAATCTTGTTTACACGAAAGGCAAACTTATTTATCTTGCTGATACTTTATCTAGATCACATAGAAAAAAAAAGATCAACATAACAATGAGCAGCTTGATTTTGAAGTCATGGAGGTGCGAATATTTTTCTTCCACATGTCTTGATGAGCTTAGAACATACAGCTTCAGATACAGTTCTCCAGAAGCTCAACCACTTTATCAGTTGAGGATGGCCTTCAAAACAATCTTGTTTACCGGTAGAAGTGCAGCCTTATTTTCCATACAGAGATTAGATTTTATCACACAATGATATCATCATGAAAGGTCCTAAAGTGATTGTTCCAAAGTCCTTGCAACAAGAGTACATTAACATCTTGCATCGTGGCCACCCAGGAACTGATTCTACTAAAAGAAGGGTGAGAGTTCTTGTATTTTGGCCTTCTATGTCAAGAGATATCGAGAAAGTACTTTCATCTTGTTCAGTATGTAATAGTAAAAAGCTACATCAACAAAATGACCCACTTCATTTAAGCCAGATTCCTGAACTACCTTGGTTGACAGTAGCCACAAATATCTTTGAGTGGAATGGTCAACATTACTTGGTGTTAGTAGACTCTTTTTCAAATTGGTTTGAGATTGACCACTTTCCAACCTAACTACCAATACTGTCATTACTAAGTTGAAGCAACATTTTTCTGTCCATTGGTAGTCCACACAGACTTATTTCTGAAAATGCTGCACAGTTTACAAGTCAGCAGTTCAAGAGATTTACAGAAGAGTAGAACTTTATCCTATTACGAGTAGTCCTGAATACCCTCAGTCAAACGGCTTGGCTGAATGCGCAGTTCAAATGCAAAACAGCTGTAAGAGAAATCTAGATGTGACAATATCAATGTTTTTCTCAACTTCCTTGTGATAAACATCTTGGTTCACCTGCCCAGAGACTTATGTCGAGACAAACTAAAACCACATTACCAATCAGCAGTAATTTATTGGTTCCATATGCTAAAAACAACAAAGCAGTAAAAGCTCACCTGTTGAAAAAGCATTTGCCCCAGAAGTCTCACTTTGATAAATCCAGTAAACTGCTCCATTCTTTACAAAAAGGGGAGATAGTGAGGATGCAGATTTCAAAAGGTTTTGATCACATGGGATTTGTGAAACGTTTGTATCAAGAGCCGAGCTCGTACCTTGTAGAATCACAAGCAATGGAATTCAAACAAAATCGGAAGCATTTTAAAAGTGTCTGAACCAGTGTAACAGCATCTTGTCTGTGACAAAGACTCTGGTTCTCAGAGTGACTTGTCCAATGTTTCAGTTTAGTAGATCTGGAGCATTTCTCCCCGGGCCTCCGCTGAAAACAGGCTCTATGGAACCTAGTCGGACTTTCCCAGTCAACAAATGTTAAATAAATAAAATAAATAAATAAAATGCTCATGGTCCAGAGGACATTCTGTCAGCAAACCTCAATCCTGAGAATATCCCTGAGACTCCTCAAGCAGAACATTCCCCAGTGACTGTCCCTGTTCCTAAACCCAATCCTAACTATTATGTCACGAGATCAGGTTGCATCTTGAAACCTATTTCCAAATACATGGCAACCTGGACATGACTGTTGTTTTTCTTTACTAGTGTCTGTATAATTGCATGCCTATTGAAATGTCATTGTTTGTATGAAACAGCTCAGTAAAGAGGGAGGATGTAGATCAGGGTGTGTAATATATTTTACTTATTTATTTATCTAACATTTGTTTACCAGGATGGTCCGACTGGACGACAGTGTCCATTTTCAGCAGACGCCCGAGGAGAAAAGCTCCAACAAAGTACATTTTTACTAATACATGTCAAGTACAACAAAACAAAAGTTTACTATATAACTATATATGTATCTACTTACAGTCTAGCAGAGATAAGTAGAGAAATGTATATACATAGGAGATTAATTGACAGAAATATATACTTGAGAGATGCGAATAACACAAAGTACAAATACAGTACATGTCTTAGCTTTCCTTAAGCCTCTACAGTACATTCAGTATGTCATCTAACAGAATACAGTTTACAACTGTGAGGAAGACAAAGAGCTGTAGATAAGGGAGAAGGACGTTACAAGAGTTATAGAGTGGACAGACATGTAGTTAGAGGTTCTATCTAAGTGAGGGAACGTTATCCATGGTTAGTTCATGAGCAAAGCCAGGTAGTTGTTAGATGATCTTTTAGCAGTGTCTTAAACTTAGTGATGCTGGAGTTGGATTTAATACTGATGGGTAGGGAGTTCCAGATTTTGTCGATACTGTTTGAGTATAGATAGTCACCAGCATTATTGCTACTTTTAGTGATGTTTACTAGGTTTTTGTTACTGAGTCCAGAGTCCGGTTATTGGAATAGTGAGTAAGTAGGCCTTTGAGAGTGGGTGTTTTTTCAGGTTGGTGGGGTATTTGGTGTACTATGGAGAGAAGGTTAAAAATTAGTAGGTTGGGGAATTCTAGCCATGAGAGTTCTTTGAGAGCATGACAGTGATGGGATCTGTAGCGAACTTTGCTATTTTATTATAGCAGCTATCTAGTTTGTTTATGTAACTTTTCTTGAGGTTGGTAAGGATGGGAGATGCATACAGGAGTGTAGAGAGAAGGTGGGTTCTGACAATGGAGATTTTGGATTTGTCAGTGAGTAAACATTTGCTTCTGTACAGGCTACCCATTTTTTATGGACGTTTTTGTTTGTTTGATTTATGTGGAGATCAAAGTTCATGTTTTGGTCTATTACTACTCCCTGCAGTTTGGTGTGGGGGACTGGTTTAATGATGGTATTGTTTGCCAAGGTGATTTTGAACGGAGAAGAGGGGTCTGGGGATATTGCATGGTGAAACAGAATGTGTTTTGTTTTGTTGGGAATGAGTATTAACTGGGCAATGGTTTGCCAGGTTTCTACTTTAGAGAAGGCTTGCTGTGTTATTTCCTGAAGATGGTGGAGTATTGGGGATATACTTTAAGAAGATTTCTAGTGAGTCAGCACATGCATGTAAGTACTGAGCATGTGACAACTAATGTGCCATTTGGAGTAAGTAGTCAGAGTGTAAGCATACAAGTATGTATTCAATCAGTTAGTTAGTTCATTTAAGTTCAATATTCCTGTTATCCATCCTGATGTATTTGTATACAATAAACTACTTAAACGAACACCTAAGCCTCAACATCTTCTTTATGTATATAAGAAAAGCAACATCATCTTCTGCAAAAACAACTTTTAAATCTGGTACAAACTAGAGTGCATTGGAATTCAGGTACCTCTCTCTACAGAAGATGCCTTGTAATGCAGCACATACTGGGGTTTATTTACATATGTTTTGCCATACATGCTGCACTGTGCAGTATTGACATTTAAATCTATCACAGTAATTCATGCAGCAAGTTTGGCAGCAGCTTCATTTATTTATTGTTGGTTTAACTTGTTAAGTGGACCAATTCCAAAAAGAACACTGTTTCAGCCATGACCTGAACCAAAGGCAAAAAAAAAGTTTATGCAAGTGTATTAATAAAAAGGTTATATGTATAATTACATTAAATAAACTGTGGTGGGTGAGTTATCTACACATTCATATATTGTTACTAGACTAATGACCTGAGGGGCCTCTCTTAGCCTAGTCAAGTTTTCCCAAAAGAATAATGATGTCCTGTATCCAAATAGGGCATTGAAGATTAGGTATTTATAAGCTACTTCTCTCCATAAGGGAAAAAGGTGCCAGGCCTGGTGTAAATTTCCTATTTTCCATCCAGTGGTCTAGGCTGGCTTAAATTTGATAGCATACAAACTCAGCTTTACATGGATGGGAACCCTGTTCCATAGGAGGGGTAGTCTCTGGGACGCATAGCTGTCTCTCCAGCATGTTCTGTTTGAGTCACAGATGAAATTCAAGTCCTTAGACCTTGTATTTCTGGTACTATTTGCCTTACGAATATGTTAAGTGTGGAGTTTGCAGATGCCTAGTAAATCAGGCATAGATCACCCCTCAGCAATATATAAGAGACTGAGTAGAGTGAAAGGGCTTTAAAGCACTCTACATAAGGCAGGTTTGTTACATCTTGCATTCTTTTTGTAAGGAGCCTCTGAGGTCATTCTAGTTGCTGCATGTCTTTAAGTCAGGTACATACCAAAGACAGAATCATACTCTTTGAATGGTCTTATAAGGGCAGAGTATAGTGCGATAATTTACTCTTTGGACCTAGATGCCATGTCCTTACTTAAAAGTTATGCAACATGAAATATTTCCTCACCACTGTGGTCACATGGTGGTCGAAGATAAGGCTGCTGTCTATGTGCATGCCTAGATCCCTAGACACTGGGTTGACTCTTAAGGATACATTATCAACATGCTAATTAGCTGGGAGGGTTCCAAAGGGAACATTTATGGTTAGCATTGAATTTAAGACCATGACTGAGACCATTTGTCAGTCAGAGATGGCCTTCTTGAAGAATGTTAGTGTCTGCAGGGGAGTCAGTAATAACCCTCAACTTGCAATCATCTGCAAAGTTATTCAGTCATAAACCTTCAGCATTTGCTTCCACTTTAAAGAAATAAATGCCAAAAAGGAGTGGGCCCAATACCGAGCCCTGGGGACACCGCTAGTGACTGGCCTCTTGGTGGAGGTGGCCTCACCTATTTTGTCCTCTGGGTTCCATTAGTGAGCCAGCTGGCTATCCAATGGGTGATAAAAGGGTTTATACCTAATTTATTGAGGGTGTCTATAATGGCATAGTGCAGTATTTATCAAAAGACTTGGCCAGATTGAGGTAAAATGAGTGCACAGTCTTGCCCTTATCCATTGCTTTGGTGACCCTCTTAAAGAAGTCCACCAGATTTAATAGGCATGACATTCCTTTAAAAAAGCTGAATTGTGATAGGTCCAGTGTTTACCAGTTACCTATGTCCTCATTTATCTTGTCCATGATGATTCTTTTCATGGCCTTACATATGATGCTAGTCAGACTTATGGGCCTTTAGTTGCCCAGATCAGGTTTGGACCTCCTTTGAGCAGGGAATGACTGTAGCCATCTTCCATTCCTTGGACACAAAACCTGACTGTAGGCTCCAGCTGAAAAGTGAATCAATAGGACCAGAGAGGTCATGTTTCATGCTATTTAGTAAGCATCCCAGAATTTTATCAGGGCCTATCTTGGAAAGTGCATTGAAGACCTGTTCCTTAGTAATGGTTGGAGGGATTGTAGTATGTTTTATTTCCTTTGGACTACCACAGTGAGTGGGGAAGAAATTTGAGCTGAAGCTGTCAGCCAAAAGGTTGGCAATGGTCTCCCATTCAGTGTGGGTGTTGCCATTTACAATAAGTTCTGTGCATTTTGCATATTTCCCTTCAAACATAAGCTCTGTGGTTGTCCTATGCCTGGCAACCTATTTTTTTGTCAAATTTAGCCTCTGAAGTATTACTTAATGCTTTTAGCTACCTGTTTAGATTGGTCAGGGTTATTTTAGTATGCTGGGCTTTGTTCCTCCAATGCTTGGCCAATATTTTTTTCCTTTTGTTCTATAAACTACTGATATTGTGATTTCACCAGGCTGGCTTATCTTTTGAGTTTGTCTTATTCTTAATACAAATGGGTTCAGCTCACTCTGTACAGCTATCAATATGGCTATACAAGTGTTTACTGGGTTTAGGGGTGCTTGGAATTTACCTAAGGTGTCACTTAATAGAGAGAAGTTAGCTTTGGAATAGTTCATAAAGGTTTATGATTTCCCTGGGTCTCCAGGTTTAATTTTTGTTTCAAGCAATGATGTCTTATAGTCAAATCTGATGATTGAGGACATTACAGTGGGTGAGGAACACTGCTCCACCATGTTTGTGAGTACAAGGTCAAGGATGTTTGTACCCCTGGTAGGAAAATGGACCAACTGTTCCAGAATGTTGATATTAATGAAATGTATGAATCACTGAGCTTGTGCATTAGAAGTGGTGTAGAAGTCCCAATCTATAAAGGGATAGCTGACATCCTCAATGAAGATCATATTTGGTTGAATGGTGAAGGTCTCTTGCACATTGAGATTAGTAGTATGAGTTTCCTGGGGCATGGAGGGGGACCTATAGGTTGCAAGGATACTGTACAAGATCCTGTTTATGGTGAGTTGCATATGTGTGAGTTGTAGTGGGTCATAAATGTTAGCTAGTCTAGATGTGAGTTTTTTTAAATAAAAACCTTGACTCTTCCACCTTTACTTCTCTTATGTGTAGTAGATGGTCTAAAGGTGTCAAATAAATTGTAAACCTGCACTGCAGGGGTACTGTCCATGACTTTAAACCAGGTCTCCATTACTGCACAGATGTCTACACTCTCTTGGGAAAGTGATGTTTATAGGAAGTGGAGTTTCTAGTTAAGATTTCTAGTATTGAGCAGTACCACTTTCAGATATTCTTTCAAAGGTTCAGTTAAATCAGGAGGTTTATCAGTTTGGCACTGCCTAAAAAAGGCACTATGGAAGTGGAACAGGTCTTTGCCAATATCCAAAAGCCTAGAGGGCTTAAGTGCAAACTATCTCTGGCAAAGCAACATGACTGTCAACTATGTCCTCTCAGGCCATCAAATATTATATCATACCTTGGATTGACATCAGAAGCAAAGCCAATTGTTAAAATCAATCATTTTCTGTTGGTAACATGGTGTCATCCTTGGAGGAAGGTAGTGTGCTCAGCGCTAAGCTCATACCTGCCTGAGACACATAATCAGCAAGCTAATTCATGTAGAACTAAAATCCACATGTTGGCTCACATAGTGTTAACAACCCCCCCCCCCCCCAAAAAAAAAAAAGAGTCTATGCCACTTCTGTAAATAACAGGGCTGAGACCAAAATACTTAAAAATACTTTAATGTAATACATAGGTTAAGTGCTTTCATCCCTATAAGTATGGAACTTCTTCAGAACCACATAAATTAAAACAATACAGTTTCAATATCCCACAGACTTCTGTCACATGTGTGAAAATGTCTAATCCCAGAGCAAGTAAATTAATTTAATATTTAACACAGAAATACTCAGTTAATGCAGCTGTGATAAAAACAATGTGAAAAATAAGTGCTGAAACAGTGGATGTGGTAATGCAAGTATTAGTTATCATACAGTTTAGCAGAAATCAGCAATATTCTTCTTCTAAATTAGCGTGGTTGCAAAATGTTGTCAAACGCCTCAGAGATCAATCAAACGTTTTGCTGCTGTGGCACTTAAATTGCAGTGGAGATTCAATAAAAGAAAAAAACATGCTACTGTGGCCAATCCAAACAGCACACTCTTCTTTTCTTAATGCAATTTTGGGCCAGAAAATTACTTAGGTCCCCTCTACTCTCACTGAAGTAGAAACAAGACAGTTCTAACTAAAGACTGTAAAAAATGTCAAAAAGTGCAGACACTCAGCACAGGAACACTCAATTAATACAGCAAAAAACAAGTGCCAAAACAGGAGATATGGTAATGTAAGTCTTAGCTTTTGTAGAGCTTAGCAGAAATAAGCAGTGGTTCAGGCATAGAGACAATTTGGGTGTCAAGCACAGAGGTTCAAATTTTAAACAAGCTAAACCTCTAGCCAATCAAATAAAGACACAATAAGACTTACACCAGAATTCCCAGATCAGTAGAGTATAGGCTATCCTCTTTTGCCACAAGAGTCTAGGTCACACATCTTCCTATGGTAAAATAACTGGTTTGAGCCCCAGGGCTTAAACCAGAAAACAACGCTTAGAATAAAACCAACAATAAGCCTTCCCCAGCAATTCCCAGCTCTACCCTACTCTACTACCCTCTACTCCCACAAACATGTAGACCATGAACCTTCTAAATATAAAATAATTGGTTTGGAGCCCAAGTGCTTAAAGCAGAACAAAGACATTTTTAGAATAAGAGACACAATAAGCCTTCAACCAGCAATTCCCATTTCAGAAGAGTATAAGCTACCTCTCCTGCTATAAGGGTTCAGACCACAATCCTTCCTAGTGTAAAATAGCTTGTTTAGTGCCCACATCTTAAATTAGAACTAAGAGATTTAGACTAACAGTTACAGGCTAGTACAGCAGATTAAATGCAACTGAACACTGTAAGAACTTGCATGCAGCAAATAGCTAAATAAAGTAGGAATAAGCACAAATGCAGTAAAAGCAACTGAATTAAATGCAATTGTTATTTTAGTAAGTGAGAAGTTGGTAAAAAGAAGATAATTCAAGATTAAGAGACTAAGGTGAGGAAGGCTTCCCAATTGATCTCACAGTACTCAGTAGAATGAGCTGATGAGATGAGACTGGGAAGAGTGCCCTAAGTCAGATTTATAGTAGGGGCAGACAACTCAAAAATTATCATGTTTAAAACTCAACAGGAGTAGAGCAGGTGGGAAAAATCAAATGCAGACAGAGATCAGCAATACATAGGCAGACAGCAGCAAGTCACACAGCACTACAGCTAAACATACCACTTAATACATCCATCCATTCATCTACAACCCCTTTTTTCCCATTTTTGCACATGAGGTTGGGGTGTCACTTTAACATAAGACAATCATCTGAAGCTAAGGTTTACACCACTGGGTAGCTAGCTCTGCTGCAGTTGTACTTCCACAGTACACACTGAAATGCACACTCATACCCATGGCCAATTTAAAGTGTCCAATCCACCTACTGCATGTCTTTGGAATGTGGAAGGAAAATGTTATTTCTCAGCGCCTCCTACTAATTAGCTGAATTTTATTCAATGTCTGCAAAAGAATTCTTTTTTAACTGACCCTAGCCAAGACCGCTTAAAACTCCAAAAATAACAAAAAACTAAAACAAAACAAAATGCAATATAAGATTAAAGATAAAAAGTGGAAGTAACCAAACCTTAAATGAATATCTGCAAACCAAAACCAAATGTAGACATAGACTGACAAAACTTTGGCAGAGAACAGTAAGCCACACAGCACTACAGCTTAAGATGCCACTGAATACTTGCAGATAAATGAGGAATGTTATTTCTCAGCTCCTTCCACTAATTAGCTGGATTTTATCAAAATGTGCAATAATAAGTGATATGTGAAAATAGTTAAACTATAGACCCATCTCCATACATGCAAGCATCATATCAAGAAAGGATGCAGGAACAAATGACTAATTACATCCCCATTCGATAAATCTATGTAATCATTGTAATATACCTAATATATACTGAGCTAAGAGGGAAGAATATTCGCAATTAGTTCTGTACATAATTATTCTGATAACAATGTCATGCAAGATATATGTTTGTGATACAAAATGACAGAAGAAAACACTTGAATTGAGAAGTTATTATTACAGTTATTCCTGCAAAAATTATTCAGTTACAGTGTGAAGAAAAATGGTAAAAATAAATCATGGCAGTCACTCAGAAATCATTTAAAGGAAAATTAGTCAATCAAAAACAAAGTCAGTGACACACATTTCAAATATATAGGCTATTTTCTGGGCTGTGGCAAAGTTCCTTTTATCCCCTGCATTTCTAGACCTACTATAATAATTTCAGTTAAACAAAATAAAGGGTGAAATGCTGCTCACAAAGACTGAACACAAGCTAGATTTGCAGCCTAGGGGGAAGGAAATGGGAATTTAAATTGGGAATGGGAGGTTTGAAAAGGACAATGTAACTTTACAGGGGAACATGTGTGTGCTTGAATGTGAGTGTGTGTTGATCTGTATATAACACACATATATACAAGACAGATACACACACACACACACACACACACACACACACACACACACACACACACACACACACACATATATTTTTTGTAGCAATGCACATGTATATATATTATTAGGACAATTTAAAATATAAATGGCAGTCTTATTTCTTATTGTTTAGTGAAATGCTGGTAGTAATGTAGATAATGTATGGTAGTACAGCATGACACTGAACTGAGGGGGTTGTGTATGTCACTGTTTTGAGGGGGAGCAGAAAATCAACTGTACCTGTCAATAAATGGAGGATGGATACTTTTTTCAAGAGTGAGGGATGAAAGGAAGATTTCAAGATGACAGTGAAACTTGACACTGGTTGAGCAGGTACAAAGATTAGGGATAGTTAACAATATAAATAGAACGAGAAAGAAAGAGAGGTGTAAAAGGTATGCTAGTGAGATGCTATGTGGGGAGAGGTAATAAAAGGATGCAAGCAACTGAAAGTTATTTAGGATTGATCATCTCCACAGGTGACCTTCAGGGGGTGGCTTTCTTCCCAGCCAGGGGTGCGCAGGTGGTGTTTTCCTTCTAACCATTGGTCCTCAGGATCTAGCCTCATAGGAGCATTGTGAAGATGTGGAAAGTGTTAAGAGAAAAAGTTTTAAAACATACTGTTATTTGTCTTTTTCCTCTTCTTGCAAAGTGAACATGTTATTTGTTGGGATATGCCTATCAAAGATGGGCCTCATCTGTGAACAAAATGCAGTACTGCTTATAAACCCGAATAATAACTGTTTTCTGCTTTTCAGGATAAAGAGACTTGGTTATAGCTTAGTGAAGCCTGGGATAAGGACGCACGGCCAAGTAAGAGTTAATTTACTGAAGCAGGCTGTGTGTCCTGGAAAATTTGAGCTACCATTGTTGAACTAAACATTCTGTACTTCTTGAACATTCTATACTAACTGTTGGTTTGAAGTTATTTGTAGTAAACATGTTTACCACAGGTATTTTTCCATAGCCAACTGTCAAAGGTCAGAAATGTAACAAAAAGTTGTTTTGCTTGCAGTATAAAAGTTGATGTCAGTAAACAAGTTGACCAGAGGAGGAGATCATCTTGGCCAACATGATGTGTAATCTGGTTAGCTGCTAATAACAAAGTTTTTCATCACCTGAGGCAGATGTGACTCATCTGAATTTTTCTTCTGACAGAAAGGGGAGGAAAGGAAAGGATTATTAGGATTTCCTCCTGAAATGTGGGGGCTAGAGAATCAAATAAAGACAGAGACAGAGAGAGAATCTTATGCACATTAGTAAAAGGAGTGGAGGTGACCTTTTTACAAGAGTTGAAATTGAACAGAGCAGAATTGTGGAAGATAGAGAAGGCTTTTGCATGAATGGGGAAAATTGGAGAAAAGGGAGGTAGGAAGAGAACACAGGAGTGTCTGATTAAGGAATAAATAGATGGGAAAAGAAGACAATGCAGGACTGGAGGACAGGGGCTGGTGAGTATATGGGAATAGGATAGAAAGGGGCAGTAGTAGTTGTGTTTTATGAGTCTAAAAAGGATAGGAGAGAGGTAGTAGAGGAACATGTAGAATGTACAGATGGGTATTCAGAAGTGGGAGGTCGAGTCATTTTGGGTGGAGATTTTCAGGTAGTATTGGAGCTGAGTAATGACAGACTGTTTGAAATAATCAATTTTAATATGTGGAGCAGGAATGAAGATAAATTTAGTAGGGCATTATGGAAGGAAGGGGAATATACTTTCTCTTGAGATGCAAAGAGTCAGGTGAGCATGATGACAGGAAGCAAATTTTCAGATCTTAGTACAATTATGGGCTAAGAGCCAGAGATGGAGGCTAAGAAATGATAGAGATGGAAGCTAGGTCATGGTTGTGAGGTAAGACAAGCAGGGTGACTGCAGAGAATGGTAGTACATGTAATGGGTGAAAATGTGAGGTAGAAGGAAACAAGTTTCAGAAATGAAATGTGTTAAGTCTGCATGGAGGCATAAGATAATGAAAACAGAGTGCTACTGAGAAAGGGGGAGGAAAGAAAGGTGAGGGAAATGTGGACTAGATTAATCAGGGAAGGATAAAGGAAATGAAAGAGGTGTCAAGCTGAAGGATTCTAACAGTAGGATTCAGATAATTATGTGAGGAGTGACATGGTGGGGGAGAGGTGGGGTAAAATGTAATGTGTTTTGCTGGAATTTAAAGGACCAAGGAAGAAAGCTTGGGTACAAAAAATAAGTGTGTGGTTGGGATTTGGATAATAAGATCCAAGAGATAAGAAAGAAGACAAGGAAGTTCTATACGATTGTATACAAGGGATGGTTGGGAGAAAATACAGGGTTTGGAAGTGGAAGAAAATGGTTTTACAGAAAGCTGCAAAGAAGGTATTGAATGCTGACAAATGTATGTGGGAAATGGTATAAGGCAAAGGACAGTTTGACCTGAGATGTTTAATCATATATTGGTTAAAGAGGAGATGTCCAAATTTGTGTACAAAGCCACTGTGGTGGCACTGTTTTATGTGAAAGGGGAAAAAGAATGCCAGGTAATGATAGCTATCATAATTCTTCTTCTTTCGGTTGTTCCCATTAGGGGTTGCCACAGCCGATCATCTGTTTCCATTTCTTCCTGTCCTCTGCATTTTGCTCTGTCACACCAACCACCTACATGTCCTCTCTCGCCACATCCATAAACCTTATCTTATGCCTACCTCTTTTCCTCTTACCTGGCAGCTCCATCCTTAGCATCATTTTCCCAATATATGCAGCATCCCTCTTCACTATTTGGATAATAAGATCCAAGAGATAAGAAAGAAGACAAGGATGTTCTATACGATTGTATACAAGGGATGGTTTGGAGAAAATACAGGGTTTGGAAGTGGAAGAAAATGGTTTTACAGAAAGCTGCAAAGAAGGTATTGAATGCTGACAAATGTATGTGGGAAATGGAATAACACAAAAGAAGAAGAAAAAGAACGGTAAGCCTCTGTGACCTGATGCTTTCCCCTAAATATTTCTATAGGGTGCTGGGTATGCAGGCAAAGGAGAGCTTATGCCTTCCTCTTTTCCTCTTACCTGGCAGCTCCATCCTTAGCATCATTTTCCCAATATATGCAGCATCCCTCTTCACCACATGTCCAAATCAATGCAATCGCACCTTTCTGGCATTGACTCCAAACTGTCCAACCTGAGCTGACCCTCTAATTTACTGATTACTAATCCTATCCAAACTCATTACACCCAATGCAAATATTAACATCTTTACCTCTGCTACCTTCAGCCCTAACTCCTGCCTTTTTTGTCAATGCCACCATCTCCAACCTATATAAAATAGCTGGTCTCACTACCCTCTTGTAGACCTTCCCTTTCACTCTTACTGGTACTCGTCTGTCACAATCACTCCTGACAATCTTCTCCACCCACTCCACTCTGCCTGTACTCTCTTCTTCACTTCTCTTCCACACTCACTATTACTCTAAATTGTTGATCCCAATTATTTAAACTCATCCACCTTCACCAACTCTAGTCCCTGCAACCTTATGATTCCTCTATCTTCCCTCTCATTCACACACATATATTCTGTCTTAGTCCTGCTGACCTTCATTCTTCTCCTCTCAAGAGCATATCCCCACCTCTCCAGGGTCTCCTCAACCTGTTCCTTACTCTCACTACATATCACAATGTCATCCACAAACATCAAAGTCCACTGGAACTCCTGTCTGATCTCGTCTGTCAACCTGTCCATCGCCATTGCAAATAAGAAAGGGCTCAGAGCTGATCCTTGATGTAATCCCACCTCCACCTTAAACACATCCATCACTCCTACTTCAGACTTCATCACTGTCACACTATCCTCGTACATATCCTGTATCATTTTTACATACTTCTCTGCCACTCCCGACTTCCTCATACAATACCACAACTCCTCTTTAGGCACCCTGTCATATGCTTTCTATAAGTCAACAAAGACACAATGCAATTCCTTCTGACCTTCCCTCTACTTCTCCATCAACACTTTCAGAGCAAACATCGCATCTGTAGTGCTCTTTCCTTGTGTGAAACCACACTGCTGCTCACTAATCATCACCTCCCTTCTTAACCTAGCTTCCACTACTCTTTTCCATAACTTCATGCTGTGACTGATCAATTTAATCCCTCTGTAGTTACTACAGCTCTGCACATCACCCTTATCCTTAAAAATCAGTACCAAAACACTACTTCTCCACTCCTCAGGCATCCTCTCACTGTCCAAGATTTCAGTAAACAATCTGGTTAAAAACTACACTGCCATCTCTCCTAAACACCTCCATGCTTCCACAGCTGGACCAACAGCCTTTCCATTTGTCATCGTCTTCATAGCTGTCCTTACTTTCTCCTTGCTAATCCATGCACTTCCTGATTCACTATCTCCACATCTTCCAACCTACTATCTCTCATTCTTTTCATTCATCAGCCCCTCAAAGTGCTCTTTCCATCTGCTCAACACACTCTCCTCACTTGTGGGTACCTTCTGTCATTATCCTTTATCAGCTTTACCTTCTGCACATCTTTCTCAGCTCAGTCCCTCTGTATAGCCAATCAGTACAGGTCCTTTTCTCCCTCCTTAGTGTCCAACCTTTCATACAACTCTCCATATGCCTTAACCTTAGCCTTCAGCACCTCTCTCTTTGTCATATGCCTCATCTCCTTATACTCCTGTCTACTTACTTCATCTCACTGACAATCCCACTTCTTCGCCAGCCTCTTTCTCTTTATACTATCCTGTACTTCCTCATTCCACCACCAGGTCTCCTTGTCCTCCTTCCAATGTGTCCAGATGTCACACCAAGCACCTTTATCACTGTCTCCCTTACCAGCTCTGCTGTAGTTACCCACCTATTCAGTAACTCTTCATTGCAACCCAGTGTCTCTCTTAACTATTCCCTGAATTCCACATCACAGTCACCCCTTTTTCAACTTCTACCATTTGATCCTTGACACTGCCCTCACACTCATCCTCCTTTTCTTGATCACCAACATCATCCTACAGACTGCCATTCTATGCTGCCTAACTACACTTTCCCCTGTCACCAGTTTACAGTGTCCAGTCTCCTTAAGACTGGTCCTCCTACATAGGATATAATCCACCTGTGTGCATCATCCGCCACTCTTGTACATCACCCTATGCTCCTTCCTCTTTTTAAAATATGTATTTACCACATCCATATCCATCCTTTTTGCAAAATCCACTACATCTGACTTTCTGCATTCCTCTCCTGTTATAGCCGGCTTTAGGCACCAGTGAACCCTGCGGTCGCTGGGGGCCTCCTGTTCCTGGAGGGCCTCCAACCACTGCAGGTTATCTTAGTCAGCATGACCTTTCTTTGACAAAACCAAACTGGGACGGGTCCAGAGTCTGTAGGTATAGCAGCTGTTATGCAGCCATTTACATTTGTACAGTGTTTCTGTGAATAATTCCGCATAGGCTGTTGTGAACTCTGGGTTAGGTGGGGCATTGAATTTTGACAAACTGTCACTTAATAGGATGTTGTTTACTTTAGAATAGTTCCTAGTTGTAACAGTCATTACTACTTCAGTAAAACATCTTCAGCATAATTTTCAAAAATACACACTTGATGCAGTAGTGATGACCTTATCTTTAATGTCAGTAAATGTAGACTCAGCCTTTGGCAAAAATAACATAATAATGATTACAGAATTAATGGTTAAATCATAAAAAAATGACACCATAAGTACACAGGTTGGGTTGAAGGTAGGAAACAATATAAATGTTCACTATTGTGTATCTACCACAGTCAGAAAAGCATGCTCAGTAGCCCATCTAATTCTAAGGAGCACGCCTAGAAACTCCATGGGATTATGATAGAATTGTATGTGCCATGGTTCAGAATTATTGTTGCATTCTGTAGTCTTTTGTCAAGCCTGCTGAAAGAATTGTAGAATGTACGATGATTCTTAAATGGAAAGATATCAAGATTCTCATTATATTCTGTTTCTTATAGGTTGCTATGAGGTGACCTTTGTCTGATCTGTAATGCGATATCTGATCTGGTTTCATTTGAAAATCTATACCTGAAACATGTCACTACTGGGGGTGCTTACAGCAGATCTGAGAATCTAATAATAAAAATAAATATCAATAATAAAAAAAAGAAATGACCAATACATAACACAGCACCATCCAAGGTTAAGGAATATGCTTCCTGTTTTAAATGGAAGAAGTTGGTCATTGGTTTCCTTCAAAAATAATCTTGATACTTTTATGGGAGGTAAAATATATCAACATGGGGGTTAAAGTGATCCAGTTTTTTAAAGGCCAATAGGTCATACGATTGACAGCTAACTTTGTGATCCTGTCCCTTACTGTGTAGTGGTAGATAACTGTGTTGGTGTCACAAACTGTCATCTTGTCACTCTACTCATTTCATGTACAAAAGATCTTAATTTTCCTAGGTGTAGGTAAAAAAGATTACTAACCTGCCCTTTGCAGACTGACTTGATCTCATCGGTCGTGACTACCTGACCTTCATTCAGACGCAGACATGCACAGACCTCTTCGCCCATCCTTTTATCCTTCACACCAACAACCTGCCCAAAGAAAAGAACAATTTATATTAAAGTTAATTAAGAAAGCATAAAATACTAAGTTTAGTATCATTTTATAAGGATGATTTTCAGCCTTGGTCTAGTTAATAAACTTTTTTGTTTGCCTGACTTTTTGCCTCACCCCTGTTGACCATCATGTATTTAACTCTTCACCTTTCTAAACTTCTTCCGCTCATATTTTTTACCTTATTGATAACATCAGAAGTCCTCCCTCATGGTCTGCACCCATCCAACTGGCATTTCTTTATAGAGTTTATTTTTTTCTTGTGGGGTACAAAGGAGTGAGCAATTATTTCCTTACAGGAACAAAGGTAATCTTGTTATCATGTAAACTTGTTTCACTGCATGTAATATAATACAAGCACTGTTATCCAGGAAGGCTCTTTGTGGTGTAATCTTCAGGACTATAGTATGGTTGGCGAGTGCTAATTCAGTGCAGACTGTCTGTTTGTAACCAGACAGTCAAATGGAGTTCTTGGAGAATAACATTTTTCATGTGAGTCTTTGTTCCACAAGCAATGGACAAAGTATGACACCACATACCTCACTCTTAATTATAGTTAACAATGATATTGCTAAATTTCAAGAAAAGCTAGCTTACAAAGTCTGAAAGCTTGGTTAAGTTGACTTCTCCCTAGCAAATAAGCTTCAATGAAATTGTCATTAACCAGATAACTACATGCTGATTTTTGACTTTCCTATGGGGATCCTGAATGTAGTTCAATAGCTTTCAGCCTTCATTTCATAAAAGAAGAATTGACTTTTGAATATAATGTCATCCCCTTGCTAACCAATGTTCGGGCTCCCAGATTAATTTTCTTTTCAGGAAATGAAGCACATGCAGATTTATAGAATTTGGACCAAGAGACCAGATGGTTCCTAACTTTGTCAGAGTTACAAAATACACAAAGGAAAATTATGAGAGCCAAACCATGAGCTGCAAGCCTTGAGAGTCTACAGATTACTTCCTTAATTACTATCCTGTTTTGTAGGCATCCTGTAGTTTTAACGATAATGCCTTATTATGTGTTATGCAATATGCCTGCATGTTTCTTTGTTATAACCCTTGGTTATCTACAGTGGCACTGAATTAGTCTGTCATTTAGCAAACTGGATTAAGGATGGGAGCAGTTACTGTGCTGCTTCCTTTAGTCCAGAGTTTGATTCACTCAGCCTCCATTTACCTACTGCGTGACTATGAGCCAGTTTTATAGACAGTTCTCCAGGCTTAATCTGAAAAAAGGTCCATGTGGATCAGTGTATAAATAATTAACTAAACAAACAATGGAGGAAGCAAGCATGTATACAGGATATTGGTGGCTATGAACCACACTTTCTTTGCCAGTAAGTGCTAATGGCTGCTCTGCTTCCTGCAACTTGATGCAATGGTTGTGCTGCATCTTATAAATATCCAAAAGTAGTTGTGCATGAAAGCTCTAGCACGGAACATATGCCCCCTGCTCCAAAGTGCTAAAACAGTGGCAAAGAAACCCAAGGAAGGCATTATTGTGTTTACTGTTCTTAAAAATAATCTAATTCAAGGGTGAGATTATTATTTTGTAATGATCTTTGTGATATATAGCTTGCATGGATTGCAGGAAATATACATATCTGAACAAGAGCTGTTGCAAATATTTACATGTACAAATTAATGATAGTTAACAGATAATAGTTACAATAGGATCCATACTGAGTTTTAAAATAAAGACTATAAAAAATTTGTTTTGGTATAAGCCATGAATACATAATTCTGTTTAGGTTATGTATAGAAGGCAGATGTCAACTCTATAGCCTGTTTGATATCGAGAAGAGAGGTGAGACTTTGAAGAAGTTTACAGAGTGTTAATGATTTAGGCCCTTCATTTTTTTAGTGAAAAGGCATTGTGGGTATTCTAGTTGTGACAAGTATTTGGCCAGGTTCTTAGTAAAGGGGCATTTTATTCAATAACTGGCCTAATGAGTGCTGTGTACAGTAGAACAATTGTGTCCCTGGATCTGGACACCATACCTTTAATTATAAGTTGTGCACTGAAAAAAGACTTCCTTACAACAGTGGATGTGGGGATCAAAGGACAATTCACTGTCGGCATAGGTTCCCAGATCTCAAACTGTGGAATCAATTTTCAGGGATTGTCGCCAATGTGATACATACATGGGGAGTCATGCTTGCAGAAGAATACAATTGTACATTTTTTGGCATTTAGTTTTAGTCCATGATTTTGACACCAACTATTTGTTTGGGACAGGTCCACTTGTAGAATCCCGGTAAACTCTGGAGAATTTATAATGTCACCAATTTTGCAGTCATCTGCAAAATTGGTCAGCCACAAATCCTTAACATTAGTTTTGACATGTGAGAAGTAAATGCCAAAGAGGAGCATCCCACAGACAGAGCCTTGGGGTACTATACTAGTGACAGGTATTTTGGAGGAGGTAAAGCCACCCGTCCTTACAGCCTGTGTTCTGTTTGTAATTCACAGTGCTATCTAATGAGTTACATAGGGGTTTACATTTAGCTAGGAGAGTTTATCTATGATGCTTGATAGCAGGATGCATCAAACATATTTGCAAGGTCCAGATAGGTATTGTGCACTGATTTGACAACATACATTGCCTCAGTAACTTTTTGGAGGATATTAGCCAAGTTAATTTGTCAGGACTAGCCCATGATGACTCCAAACTGGGATGAGTCAAGAGTCTGTAGGTTACGTATATCCCAATTTATTAGTTCCTTAATTATCCATTCAATAGCCTCACAGATGAGGTCAGGCTTATGAATCTTTAATTACCCTTGGTTTACTGAAGCCCCACCTTTCTGCAAGAGAATGACTGCTTCCACCCTCCATTCAACTAACAACCAGTAGATAAAAACCAAGAAACAGTAAATAAACCATCAGGATTGCAGCCAACCACTTTATTATTTGCTAAGTGCTTTTGTCCTTACTGGACTTCATCAGAAAAAATGAAAGTGGACTGTTTCTATTAGGGTTCTACCACACAATTTTATTTTAGAATTTGGCATTGTATTTGTTTTTGAGGGGACAGATAAGTCTAAGGAACTATCTACAAAAACATTGAATTTGCCAGTAAAGGATTCTGCACAAGCAGTGCGATAATCAAGACGGAAGGGGCTTTTGAATTTATTAAGACCATCACTCAGTTTTAGTATATTAGCTTTTTCATAATCTTTGAATACCAAGGTATTGGAGGATTCTTCATGTTTTAGTCTTAATATGAATGTGACTGGCCTGCAGGCCGATTACCAGAAAGGAGGTTGCAGCTGGTTTGGAGCAGAGTTGCCCCATACTGGTAAAGATCAAGTCCGGTATTTTACTGCCTTGGTTGGTGTACAGACAGCTGGTACAAACAGACTGTACTAATGAAGTACAAAAATCATTGGGCACTCATATTTAAGCATGTATCTTCTTTTCTAATTTGGGCAGGAGAATAAATTCTTCCTTTCAAGATCCACATCCAGCTGCATGCAGGCACACACTGTCTACCGCCCTTTTATTCACATCTGAGGAAACTATTTCACAAAAAACATAAAAGAAGTGTTTCAAATCTTTCAACTAATCAGCACAGCATTTCTATCTCCACTTGGCCAGAGCAGCACCCAATGGAACAGTGGTCCTAGGATACTTTTAAATTAACTACATAGTGTAGCCTACAGAATTATATCAATATAAGTAGAAGTACTATATTTTTTCCTGCTTGGATTGACTATAGTGAAGCTCTTCAATTTTTTAACTGTAAATTAAAATACTCACCTGCTCTCTGGTAAGCCTGCAGCTTGAGAAACACTTTCTCCATAGAAGCATGGCTTCTTTATAGCCCTTTATTCATTGGCAATTTATACTATAATTGGCCAAAAACTATTTATCAGTTACTGTCTCTACTAGTATTCTGTTCAACAAACTGGTTTAGAGCCTTGCTAGACTAAGTTTATATTTTCTTTTATAAAATCACAACTTGTTAATAAATAAATAAATACAGCAACACTTAACAAGGGACAGCACTGAAATATTGCTTTGCTTTGAAAAATACATAGTTATCTTCAGCTATTACTGATTGATTTTCTTGTGCTTCCCCCACTATTGTGAGTCAACCTGCCCCTGAAATGCTATAACTACTACAAACTTTCCCATGCCAGCCATAACCTACACTGTCCCAAAATACTTTGTCATTTAAAAAATGTAACACAAAATAATGAGTTTTCTTTTCTAATTCAACCCAGCAGAAAAGATTTTGTCTCTCGGGATCCCCCTTGACCTGCATGCACACTCAGGTAATAAGCGAAATCCAGGTTGCTATTATTAAAATGTTCATGTCTTCTCTTGCTATTACCTGTAAAACACTTTCTAAGAGGAAATGTTGCGTTTATGTATCTGAGAAGGCCTCCGGTTTTTACTATACTATACTATCTGCATAACTCTATTTAATGCAATATGCCTGCATTTATACATGATTCAATGTAGAGTGCTCCTACAGACAATAGTCACTGCTACACTGAGACAATTTAAGTGTTTTGTGTCTTGCTACTGCCCTGCTCCTGAAATACAGTTCTAATTATGATGTATTACATTGCCTCATTATAATTTATCTTTTTGAGTGTGTCTGTTAGAGATACTGTTCTATGCCATGTGGTTTTGCTCACACAAGCTATTGTTATTGTCAGATTTGCTGAGCTTTAGTTAGCGTTTCCTATAATTGCTGTGCTTTTTGAATATTCCAAGGTAGTCCTGCACTGATATATACTGTGCTAGAGTAGGGCTATATTGTATAATTTTATAAGTCTTTTGGGTTGACCTGACATATTTACATTGTGTCAAGATATTTGACAATTCAAATTTTACTGTTTGTGTTGCTGTTTCGCCCCCTGATATATGGTTTTGTCGCTTGCCTGACAACTGTTTAAACTTCCTCTAACTTTACTAGCCCTTTGCATCTTATATTTCCCTACTTCCACTTCACATCTTTTCTAATGTGTCATTTTCTGGCACATTAGGATAGCCAGGCAGTTATAAACTTTACTGTTAAGTGCCTCTGTTGCTGACTCCTATTTTTCCTCACTCCACACAGCTTACTGTCCTTTATAATCACACCTGAGGAAACTATTTCACAAAATACATAAAAGAAGTGCATCAAATTGTTAAACTAATTTGCACAACATTTCTATCTCCACTTAGCCACAGCAGCACCCAATGGAAAGGTGGTCAGAGGATACTTTTAAATCAACTATATCACGTAGCCTACAGAATTGAACCAATATAAGTAGGGATACTATTTTTTTCCTGCTTGGACTGATTATAGTGAAGCTTTTCAATTTTTTAACTGTGAATTAAAATACTGGCCTGCTCTCTGACAAGCACCCCCCACACACATGCACACACTCACACACACACACACACACACACACACACACACACACACACACACACACACACACACACACACACATAGTGCAGCTTCTTTATAACACTTTTTTCATTGACATGTTGTACTTTAATTGGCTGAAACTCTTTTTCCATTACTGTCTCTACTAGTATTCCATGCCACAAACTGGTGTAGATCCCAACTAGACTCAGTTTGTATTTTCTTTTATAAAATCACAACTTGTAAATAAATAAATATAGCAACACTTAACTAGGGACAGCATTGAAAGATTTCTTTGCTTTGGAAAATACATACTTTCCTTAAGCTATTACAGATTTTTGTTATTGTGCTTCCCCCCCCACTATATTGAGTCACCCCACCCCCTGAATTGCCTTAACCCTCACCAACCATAGCCCACACTGTCCCATAATCCTTTGCATCATTTAAAACTTGTAACACAAATTAATGAGTTTTTTTGTTCTAACTCGCTCCCAGAGGAATAGAATCTCCCTGTCAGGATCCCATTTGAGCTGCACGTACCCCCAGGTAGTAAGTTAAATTGAGGTGGCTGTTATTAAAATGTTCCTGTTTTCTCATGCTATTACTTGTAAAACACTTTCTAAATGGAAAAGTTGTTTGAGTCTACGTTCCTGAGATAGCATCTTATGTTTACAATATTATACTGTCTGCATAACTCTAATGTAATATGTCTATATTTATACCTGTTTCAATATAGATTGCTCCTACAGACCATAGTCAGTGATAGACTGAGACAATTTTAGTGTTTTGTGTCTTACTACTGCCCTGCTCCTGAAATGTACTTCTGATTGTGATGTATTACATTGCCTCATTATAATTTATCTGATTGAGTGTGTCTGTTAGAGCCACCATTCTATGCCATGTGGTTTTGCTCACACAAACCATTATTATTGCCAGATTGGAAGAGCTTTAGTTAGCGTTTCCTACAATTGCTTTACTTTTTGAATATTCCATGGTTGTTGTGTACTAATATATACTATGCTAGAGTAGGGCTACATTGTATCATTTTAAATTACCTGCTAAAGTCTTTTGGGTCGAGCTGCCATTTACATTGTGTCAAGATATTTGACTGCTCGGATTTTACTGTTTGTGTTGCTGCTTCTCCCCTAACTGATATATGGTTTTGCCACGTCTGACAACTGTTTAAACCTCCTCTACCTTTACTATCCCTTTTGCATCTCCTTACTTCAACTTAGTCCACAACTTTTCAAATCTATCCTTTTTTTGCATATTAGGATAGCCAGGCAGTTCTAAACTTCACTGTTAAGATGCCTCTGTTGCTGACTCCTATTTTTCTCTTTCTACACAGTATACTACCCTTTATAATCACACCTGAGTAAACTATCTCACAAAAAACATAAAAGAAGTGCTTCAAATATTTAAACTAATTAGTGTGGCATTTCTATCTCTACTTTGCCAAAGCAGTACCCCATGGAAAAGTGGTCTGAGGATACTTTTAAATCAACTATGTCGTGTAGCCTACAAAATTAAACTAATATAAATAGGGGTACTATATTTTTTCCTGCCTGAACTGATTATAGTGAAGCTTTTAAATTTTTCAACTGTGAATTAAAATACTGGCCTGCTCTTTGGCAAGCACATAGCTGGAGGACCCCCCCCCCCCATAGTAGAACAGCTTCTTTATAACCCTTTATTCATTGGCACATTATACTATAATTGGGTAAAACTATGTTTGCATTACTGTCTTTGTTAGTACTCCATGCCACAGACTGCAAAGATCCCTGCTAGACTAACAGGGGGAGTCAATACAGCCTACACAGTGGTTTTTCACCATGTTTGTGTTGCTGAGTGATCTGCACATGGTCAAGGGAAAATTTAAATTAAGTAAGTGCCGTGTAGAGGTGCACACCTCTGCAGAAACAAGTGATATAGTACGGCATGCTAACTGCTGCATATAAGCAGCTGAATAGCATGCTAATAAACCCGTGGAACAATTCAACAATGTTGAAAGCAGCCATGTAGATTTCATGCTGGTGTTCCATATGTATTACAAAACTTTGAGAATACAGCCATGGAAAGGAGTCTACATGGACAGAATTAGTATTTACTTTTTGTTTACAAATTTGACTTTACAGAATGTTTTTTAGCTAAAACTTCTCACAGTTCTGGTGCCATTCTGGTGCAGTTAGCATGCCACAACATGTTAGGATTGTTAACATTTGCAGCTTTTTTTCCTCACATATTATGCCTTTCATATATATTCCAAGGCTTTTGACACAGGTCCTTACTTCTGGACTTGAGAGACTGATCCACTATTTGTATAATAAGTTATTTTTAATTCAGATCCAAAAATGTTATTTTTATTTAATTTGTGACATACACCATTGCTACTAGTACTATACGATCAATGGAATTACTTGGAAGAGTATCTTTATTTATTTTTTTATTTTGAGTTATTTTTTGAGATATTTCTGTTACTTAATGCATTTTGATTTACTCCATTAAATCTTGTGCCAGAAGAGAAATGCAGCTTTGCTTCCCGACCCTGAAATGTAAGTGTGTGCTAATCAAAATAAATATAAAAAACATTAAGACAATTCATAGTTACATTTCAGCATATGCAATATATAGCTGATGAAATGCAAGCATATCCACCTAAAAATCAATATTACTCTGCAGATTTATCCCAATGTAATATCCTCCCTTCTGTGTTCATCATTCCACTTCCCTTCAGTTTCCCTACATGGTTGCCAACAGTGTAAATTCAGGGCTATCAGCACTGTGAAGATACAAATGAGGCCTGAATTCATTAGAATTACTGAATCCCAAAAAAACTGGATTTGTGTAGAGATGCAAACATAGTGCAGGCACTTTCTCATTGTTTATGTTTATGGGATAGCAATTGTGAATGCTTACATCAGGTGGGTGTGTCAGGTTAGACTTACAAAGTGTTACATGTAAGAATGTCAGGGTTGGAAATGCAAGTAAACACTGCACAGTTCACAGGTCCTGTTTCATTAACATCCAACTGGTTCTTCATTTGTGGCAAATTGTTTTTTCTCTGTCAGGTTTTTAGTATTATTTAGTATAAAAAAATAAAATAAAATAAAAAAAAATAAAAAAGGGAGAAATAGTTGAAATGAGGAAAAGCAATCTATGACATACACAGTAGAAAAGTGTTAGTACACAAGAGTTGTCTACATAGGTATGGATTTCAACTTTCAATTTAATACATCTTCAGACAGGATGGGTGCCTTATTTCCTCTTTGCCACACAAATGGCTTTGCAACAAAGAACTAAAGTCATTTTTCAGACAACCAAATGCAACAGAATGTACACTGATATCAAACCATAAACTATTTCCACATTTATTATTATATTTGGAATTAGTGCACTTACTGATCACGCACCTGTTATGATTATTGATAGCAAATGCACAGCTCTGTCTTACCTTCTGTATTTCCCGGTCATTCATCAGTTATCTGACCAGTACTCTGAGACATACAGTCTGTAATCCATGCTATACCACTGGTCTTAAAATGTGCGAGGATATTAACTGTCAATAATATGATATCCATTTGACAACAACTGAAGGGCAGGTTGGATGACACAAACAAGCATAGACTGCACTTTTGTGGGGGGAAAGGTGAGTTACTGTTATAGCACATACAAGGGTACAACTTTTCTGCTGAGGGGAGAAACAAAGATGAATTACTGTTATGGCACATACAAGCATAGACAGTTCTTTTGGGAGAAGGAGAGGTGAGATACTGTTATGCCACAAGCAAGAATGGACTGTTCTTTTGGGGGGAGCAAAGATGAGTTATTGTTATGGCACAAACAAGAATGGACTGTTCTTTTTGGGGGTAGCAAAAGTGAGTTGCTGTTATGGCACAAACAAGGATATGTTGCTCTTTTTTCTCTCCTTGTTTTGCATCATACCTATTGTTTGTTTTTGTGATGGTTGTGAAGTCAGAAGCTGCATTGTGTATCACTATTTTATAACTTCTCTCGTCAATGATTTTCCATTACAAATGTATGGTGCTAAACTGGAGCATGTAGTGCTCATCAGTACTTTTGAGAGGTATGACTGTGTGAATCTTTGATGCCTGAGGCCTCCCACTTACTAATGGACACACATAAGTCAAATAAGTCTCTGTTGTCACGTTATGATAATGTCTGTACAAATCTCCCACTTTTACTTGCTTACTGTAACAAGTGATGAAATACAAGGATATGCCATAATATTATTAAATAATGCACTCCAGGTTCAGGACTTACCTTGTAAATGCAGCAGTCACCATGGTATTAGTCCAGGGCTGACTCTGTGTCAGCTGGGTGTTCCCCCTCTGACTCCTCATCTACCTGTGGCTGCCCCGTCCACTTGCTGATTCTGCTGCAGCTGCTTCCTCAGGATTATGTTGTGTAGCATGGCACATACTGTGAAGATTTCTGTATATCTCTGTGGATTGTACTGCAGGGCTCCCGCAGATGTATCCAGGCACTGGAACTGTGACTTCAGCAGTCCAGATGATCCATGACATTTCTGGTTTGAGCGTGTACCTCATTATGGTGTTCTTCAGTGGGTGTTCGTGCATTTCTGTTGGATGTCATCAGCCACGGTCCAGTGCATAGCCTGCATTCTCCAGTAAATGACCCTGTGGTATATCCCCACTAACAAACAACTGATACAGCTGGGAGGTGTGCCAGATATGTGAATTGTGGCAACTGCCAGGGTTGCCAGCACACATGTTCAAGACGATTCCCTTTGCTTTACACACAACTTGGCAGTTGATAGAGTGGTAGCCCTTTCTGTTAATGTAGAGCCTACCCTGTTCCCCAGGTGGTGCCTTAATTTCTACATTACTGCAACCTATGGCACCCAGTACTTTAGGGTAGTATGCTGCCTGATAGAGCTGTTGCATATTTCTGGTCCTGTCCTCAGAAATACAGGCAATATATATATATATATATATATATATATATATATATATATATATATATATATATATGCCCACTGGCTTTTGGAGCATAGCATCCAGAAATTGGTGGGGTTCCTGGATGCTGATGCCTGTGACACCCCCAGCATCTCCTTTGTTGGTCTCTAAAAGGTACCTGTACCTATAATTCTAAGGACTACACAGACCTTAGTTTCCACTGGGATAGGTTCCCCTTGGTTGTCTCTGGCTCTTGAGGGGTGGCAGAGTTTGCAGAGTTCCTGTAGTCAGTCTCCTTCCACCCTGTAATGCTCTACAATTTCTACATCATGTAGGTTGTAATAAGTTAAATGTGACCTGAAAACTCTTTTCCTTCTTGGCCTAAGCCTATTGCTGCAGCAACAGCATTGGCTTCAGCCTCTAGCACACTCAAATGGATTAAAGGAGCAGCAGCTGCTAACAGTCTGTCTGTGTAGACTTTCTGTGTCTGTCCTCCAAAAGTTTTGAAATCTGCAGGAAAAACATGAACGGAGTCTACATGGATGATTTATAGCTGGTTGAATAGCTCCACCAGATTGGTTGACTAGAATGCAATTTAGCTGCTTATGCTGTAATTAGCATCTATGAAACACAGACAAAGACAAATGCAATCCATTAATAATCTACACCATTATAAAATGGCAAATGTGTAATTAGCTAAATTGATGTTGAGGAGAGTTGTATATGTTGGGAAGACTGCACAAACTCTATTTCTTTGGGATATATCTGTACAGATGATTAGAGAACTTCAGAAGGTATGCTTGATTTTTGTCAGCTGCATGCTGCATATGCTGGATTGCATTTAAGAAAATCTGAAGCAAACCCTTTTACAGTTTTATCTGTATGAATTACTTACAGGTGTACTGATGGCATGGGCATGTTTGTCAAGCCATTTCACAGGTATTCACACGAGACTGGCAATATGTGAAAATGCAATGCTCTGTGATAGATATCATAAGATCATAGGATCATAGGAGGTTACTAGGTTATTGGCCTTAAGGTTTTTAAAAGCCCAGCCATGATCTATTTATTTATTTATTTGCTTTTGTTGACTGGGAAAGTCCAGTGGGCTGAAATGAGCCCATTTTCAGTGAAGGCCTGGGGAGAAAAGCTCCATAACATTATACAAGAAAACATAAATTTGTTTAACAAGAGTTACCAAAACTGTAGTAGAGTTACAAAAAGAGTATTAATAAGGAGAATCAATTGGGACATCATACACTTATATGGTTAAAAGTTATTGAAATCAGCTTTGATTCATGGCAAAGGTATTCACTATATTAAGAATTGAACAGAGACGACAGATACGCCATACACATATATAATTATATAGTACACTTTAGGCAGATAGATTGATCAGAATAGCTTATGTAGTATGCATAAAACAAGCATTGGTGACTACACTATTCTTCATATATCTTGTGAGGCAAATAGGGTAAAGGAAGATTTTCAAGGGTGACATCAAGAAGGAAAAAAGAGATGCGTAGAGGGTGGCCTAATGGTTAAGGTGTTTGCCTTACAAACACAAGGTACAGGGTTTGAATCTCACAGAGGATAACTGGCTAGGCTTAAAATGGCTCACAAGGGCAATTAGCCTAGTACTAACCTATGAACCTAATCAAAAAGGGGTCCAATGGGAATATCAGTTTGTCAGAGCATTGGAGATGGTACATGGGCAGAGCCATTGAGAGGAGAGATATTGATGTAAGGACTTTTTGAATAAAGGGGTACTATTAATGGTCCTGAGAGAAGGTGGAAGAGCATTCCAGAGTTTGGCTACAGTGAAAGAGTAGAGATTCTGACCTGCAGGGGTTTTGGCCTATTTATTTGAATAAGAGATTTATTTTCAGATCTGAGATGCCTATTTAGTTGATAGAGACTTAGAAGGGAGGTGAGGGCTGGGCATTCATATGGTTTGTATATAATTTTATGTGTGGTAGATAGTTGCATACATGTGAGATGTTGTGGGAGTTCAAGCTAGTTCAGGGATTGTAAAGAGTGGCAGTAATGGGAAGAATATCTTGCAATTGTCACAAACATATCAATTTTGTTACAGCAGGATTCTTTTTTAGTTTTTAAGCAGGCCTGGATGTTTGTAAGAATGAGGGCACTGTAGAGGAGAGATGGTAGGAGAAAAGTCCGGCCAAGTGTTTTTCTAGTGGAGTAATTTAAGAAGTGTTTATGTATATAAAAGGTCCCAAGTTTTTGGTGTGTTTTTTGTATGTTGTTGTGGATGTGTTGGTCAAATGTTAAGTTACAGTCTATAGTAATGCCAAGTCATTTGGTATTGGGGACTACCTATATGGCAGTTTTGCTAGATGAGTAAATGGTGAAATTTGATTTATTAAGAGTGGAGTTTTTCTGGGGTTGTAAAGATCAGGAGTTTGGTTTTGCCGGGGTTAAGGGCAAGGTGGTTATTGGTCATCGAGGATTCAGTAATGGAAAAGCATTTTGGGTCATAGTCTGAAGTTCTGTTTCTGAGGTGCTGGATAATAGTAGAATCATCTGTGTATTGTACTATGGATCCATGAGTGATAGCAGAGTGAAAGTCATTATTGAAGATTCTGAAAAGAAGGGATCCCAAGACTGATCCTTGGGGAACCCTTGTAGCCACAGTGAGATAAAGTGAAAGGGAGTGTAGCCATTTGGTAGATTGTTGTCTGTTTGTAAGATAGTTGGAAAACCAGTTAATGGCAGAAGTGGACATGCCTAGGTGTGAGAGCTTAGAAAGGAGTAGAGAATGGGAGGTTGTGTCAAAGGCCTTAGAGAGATCGACGAAAAATGCAGAGATGAGTTTGCCATCATTGCAATAGTGGTTGATAGTTTTCAAGAAGGAAAGCAGAGTAGTTGTAGTGCTGTGTCCAGATCAAAAGCCATGCTGCGAGGTGGAAATGAGTTGTTTTGGAGTAGATAAATCATGAGTTGAGTTTGAATGCATTTTTCCATTATTTTAGAGATGGGGAAAATATGGCAATAGGGCAGAAATTAAAGATGTCTGTGTTGTTGCCTCCTTTATGTAGAAGAATGATGTAGGCATTTTTCTAGACAGAGGGTACACAGGATACTTGGATATATGTGTTTATGAGAATACTGATGGGGTAGCTGATAGATAGGGCTGACATTTGTAGGTACTCAGGGGGTAGGTTACCTGGGGCGGTGCTACCGGACTTGAGTTTTAACAAGAGCTTAGTTATGGTGGAAGTAGGAACAAGATAGAAGGTAAAAGGCTGGGGAGAAGAATTTGTTGATAAAAAAATGAGTTATTGGGTTGTTCTTATGACAATTTTGTGGAAAGGAGGTAGCTAGTTTGGCTATAGTGTCTATAAAGTGGGAATTGAAAAATGAAGAGAGTTCAGCAGTGGTTTCGTCAAGATTTGGGCAGGGGTTGCTTTTGATGCCTGGGTTTAGTAGAGTAGAGACAGTTCTAGAATCTTTTTGGGTTATGGATATAGGCATTTTGGAGACAGAAGTAGTATTGTTTTTTATCCTTCATGACTAGACTTTTATCTTGGTTGAGGAGCATAGACTGAGAAAAATAGCCTATATTAACGTGTGAATTTATGATTGGCACTGACTGCCCTTATTCAAAAGGGACGTAGGTGAAACTCCCGGGGTCAATATATATGGTTTCACATCCAATAGTTCTAGTTATGCTTAAATAAGGTCATTGAGGAGTGCAGTTTAACGTGAATTGGGTGTTGTTCCATAGAAGTGGCAATCTCTGGGAGATATATCTGTCTCTTTGGTATGTCCTGTTGATGTCATAGGCTAGGTTAAGGTCCCTATTGTGAGTGAGTCTTGTCCCATGTGATTTGCAGAGGTGCAGCATTTCCATTAAAGCAGGGTTTGAGTCTGTTTTCTTCACAAAAACATCAAGTACCACAACAAATCTACTAGGTTCAAATCCTTTTATTGAGACAAATAAAAATAGTAAGCGCTTTCGGGTTATACCCAAACCCTTTTTCAGACATAAATTCCATTACTTTTCTTGCGCATTTAAATAGCAAAAAAGGTGCCAAAACACTACATCTCTAAAACATATCAAAATCAGTCACTAGGTGGCAGCATATACATACTTAAAAGATGTATTCGATCATCAAAGATAATTAAAATTCCTAAAATACAGTATTATAAAATATATCTATATCTATATATATATATATAAATATATATATATATATATATATATATATATATATATATATATATATATAAAATATACATACATATAATTTATACATCTTTTTTTAAATAAATAATTTATATATATATATATATATATATATATATATATATATATATATATATGATTTTATGCAAAATTCATAATTTATAACCACATAAATTTCTCATATGTATAAATAACCAATAAATAAAATCAACATATAAACTAATACCATTAATATATATTAATAAATACATATTCTTACATAATCTTAGCCTCAATGTTTTAGGGGCCTATCCCTCAAAATGGTTTAATCGAGACCCTATCATTCAACTCTTTGCCTTTATCTGACTGCATCCTGATTATCCATCTAACCTCCTCTCTTTCTGTATAACTCTTTGTTACACAACCTGTTACTTCTATTCACCAACTCTATCATCATGAATCTAAATTTATGGCTTAAATCATTTTCCAATGTATGTTTAGCCAGTGCATTTGTTTCATCCTCACGATTAATGGCATAAATATGCTCCTTTACTCTCTCCCTTAGAGTCCGATTCATCTTTCCTGTATAGAAGCTGGTACATTTTATACAGCAAGCCAAATATATAAGATCTCTAGCCTTGCAGTTGGCATAATGCCTAAAGGTATAAACCCTACCAGTATCATGATGCTTGAAGTTAACAGAGCCCATCATATAAGAGCATTGATTGCAATTTCTGCAGGGAAAGGTCCCTTGTCTACTATATTCCACCCTACTCCCTTTATTCTCTTCATAGCATAATAGCCTCTTTAAGGATTTATTATTCTGATAGCTATATCTTGGTTTAGGGCCAACTATACTATGAATTTCATCATTAGTTGTCAGAATAGCCCAGTTGTTATTAATCACACTACATATATGCCTATTATTATTCGAATATGGTATATTCAACCTAATTTGCCTGCTAGATGAATTGTCTTGTATATTTACTTGAGGCAATTCAGTTATATTCATGTCTCTTCTCCTAAAATGGGGTATTCCTTTCCCTTTTCTATCTATCACCATTGGATCATTTAGAACATCGCTTTTCTTTCTAGAATAGCCTCTCATGGCAAATTCTTAGGTTCATAGGTTCATAGGTTCATACTAGGCTATCTGCCCAAGGGCATTTATAAGCCTAGCCCATAGTTATGTGGCTTTCGCCACCCCTTTAGTTTGAATAAAAACTATGCCTATCATTTTTCTGTGCCTCTGTCAAGCAGTGACACTGAAGAAATCCCTGGGGTATATCTGCGATCTCCCATCCATTGGTCAAGATTCCTCTTGAACAAGGCCAGCGAGGTGCTCTGCCTCACATGTACCGGGATTTTGTTCCACAGCATAGGGAGTCTCTGGGTGATGAATCTGTCCCTCCAGCACGTTCTATTTATAACCGTGTCAAGGTTTAAGTCTCCCGCCCTTGTGGTTCTGAGGGATCTAGATTTTTTGAGGCTCTCAGGCTATTTAGTGTCTGTTCACACCTAACATCATCACTTGTTAAATTAGAGATCCTCCAGCCCTGATTAATAACTACATTCTGATATATATGCCTAGGATGCATACTTGTACAATGAAGTAAACCATTTTTCCTACAACTTTTTCTATATAGTGAAGTTGTAAAACTATCTTCTCCTCTCTCTATGAGCGCATCTAGAAATTCAGTTCCTGATCTAAACCATTTCCCTTCAAACTTCAAAAAACTAGCTGTCTGACATATTCAATAAATGAACATAAATCATTTTCAGTGGCCTCTCATAAGAGAAAAACATCATTTACAAACCTTTCATAATATTTGATGTTTTTACTATAATCTGTATCAATGACATTTGTCTTCTCCCATTGAGCTATGACTAGGTTGGCATATGAGTTCGTACAAGGTGTTCCCATCACCACACCTCTGGTCTGCAAATAATACTTATCACTATACAGAAAGACATTATTTTCCAAGATCAATTCAAGTAATGTCATACACTTCATCAATAGGTCACTGCTAACATTTCTTGCACATAGCAGTTGTCTTAAGTACTCCAAACCTTCGACATTAGGTATCATTGTGAACAATGACATTACATCCAACATTACAAACCAGGTGTTAGACGAAACATCATTATTATTCACAAATTCAGAGAGTGTCAGTGTAGGCCAGCCACAAGTCGCCTCTCAGCAGTCTATACGATACAGAGTACAGTGCCAGGGCCTGCAGTCTGTCCATGTAGGTCATGTGTTGGAAGTCCCTAGATTTTCTTAGTGGGAAATCTCTGAGGTCTCTCCAGCTGCTGCAAGTGTCTGGTGAGGTACATGCAATAGGGAGAATTGTGATCTATTATTGGTCTGATAAAGGACGAGTACAGTGGAGTTATAACATCCGTAGTCTTGGATACTGTGCCCTCACTTATGAGGTATGCAATGTAAAGGGCTTCATTACCACTGTGGACACATGATGATCAAAGATGAGGTTATCATCAACCTGCATTCCCAAATCCCTCACTATTGGGTTAGAACATACGGGGGTATTATTAATATTGTCATTTGCTAGGACTTATCATTTGCTGAAAGGGATAATAGTGCATTATTCTGGGTTAACTTTAAGTCTGTGGCTTTGGCAACAATCATTTATGTATGTAAGCACATTTTGTAGTATGTTGACATTGTTTGGGGAGCCAATGATTGTGCCTAGTTTGCAGTCATCAGTGAACTTGTTGAGCCACAGGTGATCTTTTTTCACCTGATTTTCTGAGAAATAAATTCTAAACAATGGGGGACCCAGAAAAGACCATCGTGGGACACCACTGGTAACAAGTCTGATGGTAGAGGTGGAATCCCTACCTATGACTGCCCTACCTATGACTGTATGTGATCTGTTGGTGAGCCAGTTAGCTACCCATCTAATGAGGTATGGGTTAATCCCCAGGTGGGTGAATTCCACAATGATGCCTCAGTGGGGGATTGTGTCAAAGACATTGTCCAAGTCAAGATAGGCAGTATGCACTGACTTGCCTTCATCCTGGGCTTTGGTTACATTCTCGAAGAATTCCACTAGGTTTAACAGGCACGATCTGCCCTTGACAAAAACAAACTGTGTCAGGTGAAGAGTTTGAAGGTCATCAATGTCCTTGTTGATAAGGTTCAAGATGATTATTTTCATGGACTTACAGACAAGGCTGGTCAGGTTTATAGGTGTATAGTTCCCCGGGTCAGTTAAGGGATGTCCTCTTTTGCAAGGTTAATATGGTTGCTTTGTTTCTGTCTGCTAAGACAAAGCCAGTACTTAGACTGGGGTTGAAGGGAGTACCCAGTGGTTCTGCTAACTCTTGCTTTAGACTGTTTGGTAAGCAGCCTGGAATGTTATCTGGTTCCATAGAGGCTGTATTTTTGGCATTGACAAGTGCGGTTATGACCTGTTATTTGGAGATAATATGTAGACAACTGTTGACGGGTATGCTGTGGGGTATGATCAGTGGAGAGGGAGGTGTGAAATTTTTGCCAAATCTGTCTGCTAACAGGATGGCAAAATTGATCCTCAGATTCAGTATGCATCAACTCTAAATTTGGTGCAAAGCTGAGCCTTCCCTTTTACATTAGAGACATACCTAAAGAATGCCTTATGATTATCCTTAACTATGCATGCTAATTTAGTTTCCTGTGCAGGTTTAGAGGACTTTACAAAATGTTTAATTTGCTTGTTCAAGCTATGGAGGGTGTTCTTCTGCTGAGACTATTCCCTCTTATTCCTAGTCATCAGTTTCTTTCTCTTGTATAATCTATTTATGCCACATATCCACCAGGGTGGCTTGTTTTTTGTGAGTAAGTTTTGATCTGTTCTAGTACAACTAAGTCTATACACTTGTAAAGCTGTTTATTACAGGCCATTTCTGTACACCTTAATCTAGGAGTCTTTACTGTCAGTGGTGGCAGCAGTAGGTTTGAAACTATATATGCCAGCACTTGGTAGGGTATAGTTTGCTTTTAGAGATATTTCCACCTTTTGGTTCCTAGGGAGGGGGGTCAGGTATGATTATTACAATGAACATGACTGATTCATGGTTAGACTTTACCAGGGAGGGTCTCACATGTGGGGTGGTGCAGCAATCTCCCATGTTGATGAGTACTAGGTCAAGGACATTCGAGCCCCTTGTGCGGGGTGCAGACAACTGTTCCAGTGTGTTTGTGTTTACAAAGTGCAGGAACCATAGGATGAGTGTGTATGAGCTCATATATGTATCCACTTAATAGAAGGATAGTTATAGTTACTCATGCCTAGGCTGTTTGGCTGTATTATGAGTAAGTCAAGTAAGAGACACCTCCTTTGGTTCTTTAACGTTCATTTTGTGGCCTGAACATGTGGAAGACATTATAGTCTTTCATGGCCAAAGTACTCTCTGTGGCCCCAAACCATGTTTCTGTGACTGCGCAAACATCAACATCTTCCCAAGTAAGAAGTGCCTTCACTGAGTGTAGTTTCTGATTAGACTCCTAGCATTAAGCAGCATAACCCTGAGTTTGTCTTTTGAGGATATTTTTATGTCAGAAACTGTGCTCTTATGACAGCGCCTAAAAAAGTCACTATGGGAGAGGCAAGTACCTTGGCCAGTAACCAAAGGCAAGATGTGACAGATGAAGACCTTCCAAGGCAAAGCAGCATAGTCTGTCAACCATATTATCCCAGCCTGACAACTACTGGATCCCCCTGGAGTGACACCAATAGCTAAGCTAATTGATGAAGTTGACAGTTCTTTTGTTTGTATTGAGGCATTATCTTGAGTGAAGGTACAATGCTGCTCATGGCTATGGGCATACCTGTCTGGCATACATAAACAGAGAGGTCAGTCATATCTCATTTCATATAGTCCAGTGAGATATGTTTTAACTAATTTACTCCAACATGGAGTATGATAGAGGTGTAACTGTGGTTGTTACTGAGAGAATTGAGTGCATGCATGAATTTGTGGATCCTGGCACCTGACAGGCAACTGACTGTGACCTTTTACTTGTACAACTTGGTGAGGGCGACATCTCTGTGTCTCACTATGGATATGCCTATGAACAAGATATTGGTATTGAGGTGTTTTATCTTAAGGGCTTAGTGGGTGAGACACTTATATGTTTGTTTTTATTTGTAGTGGATTCCATTAGGACTGCCATGTGTGCAGAAGTTTGCATTTGCGAAGTCTCTACTCTTTTCATAAGCTTCTAATGAGTACCTCTGTGTATGAGGGTTTATGTGTTGTGCACTTGGTTTGTTGAGGAGGTAAAGTGTGTGTGCTGACAGCCTGTTTGATATCTGGTTAGTTGTTACATGAGAGAGATAGCATTTATTCTAGATTCATTGTATACTTGCATCTTTCACATATTGTATCGGTAAGTTTTAGGACTACATGGTTATCACTATACATGAGGCAATAGGAACCTAGCTGTGTAAAAACACAAGTACTCTTATTAAGTATATATAGATGATCGTTGTTAGCAGAGCAATTTTGTGTGCACTAACGACTTGTCCTGTATATGAGGGACATAGGTGCTACCCCCAAGGCTCTAATAGGCTACCATTGCATGTGAAGCAATGTTCCTGAATGACCCTGTTCAATAGCAAGCTTGACTATTAGTTGGGTGATTGTACAGTCACCACTGAGCTGGCAACTATGTCTCTCATTGACAGGGCTAGCTGGTGCTTCTCATAAACACATTCTGCTAAAAAAAAAAACATCAAATTATGCTCAATAAGGGTACTTGTGTTTATACACAGCTAGGCTTCTACACACCCTAGTGCTATAAGACTTGTAGTCTCATATGAACCTACAAAGCTATGTGCCTATGCAGGCCTCACAATCAGTTGGGTGGCTTGCTCATGTCATCTAATATAAGTTCACCTGCACTCCTGTATAACTCAGACTTGAGCTGTGGTGCTTGCATTAAGTACTGGTTCTGTAGTCTGTGTACTTAGATATGTAAGGATTCTGTTCTCACTGCAGTCCAGTATGTATGTGTGTACGTGTGTGTGTGTGTGTGTGTGTGTGTGTGTGTGTGTGTGTGTGTGTGTGTGTGTGTGTGTGTGTGTCTAGGCAGCAGAGCAGATATGTGCATCCTACAGTTACTTCTCCATTATCATGCAATGACAGTATTTCGATACTTGCTCGTGCCTACACATGCATTTCATACAGTCCTCCCAACCTCTTGTCTCCCACATGACCTGCTGATGTCATCTGCTATAAGTTCACATGTAGTCCTACATAAATCAGACTTGAACTGTGGTGCTTATGTTAAGTACTGTGTTCTGTAGTCTGTGTACTTAGATAGGTAGGGATTTTGTTCTCACTGCAGTCAACTGGGTACGTTTGTGTCTAGACAGCAATGCAGATGTATGCATCCTATAGTTACTTCTCCACTGCCATGCAATTACAGTATTTTGATAGTTGCTCATTCCTACACATCAGTTTCATACAGGCATCTCAACCTCTTGTCTCCCACATGGCCTGCTGATATCATCTACTATAAGTTCATCTGTAGTCCTGTATAAATTATACTTGAGCTGTGGTGCTGCATTAAGTAATGTGTTCTATATTTTGTGTACCTAGAAAGATAGGGGTTCTATTCTCACTGCAGCCAACTGGGTGGGTGTGAGGTGTTGCTTGACATTACAGAGAGCATTTTACACCAGCATGTGGAACACTGTTATCTTGTCCTCAGCAGATACTGCTGATGTTAATAGCTATAAAGTGTTGTCTGACACACCCCAAGTCAGACTTGAGGTGTGATGCTAGCTTTAAATACAGAGTTCTTTAGTCTGTGTACTTAGATAGGTAGGGGTTCTATTCTCACTGTAGTCAACTGTGTTTGTGTGTGTGTGTGTGTGTGTGTGTGTATGTGTGTGTGTGTGTGTGTGTGTGTGAACTGTTGCTTGACATCACAAAGAGTATTTTATACCAGCAAGTGGGACACTATCATCTTGTCCTCAACAAATACTGCTGCTATCATCCATTATGTTACATTTTTGGATATGCAGTATCCCCACCAAGGCAGGGTCAGAGACTGGCCTGAGGGCCAGGCAGAAGTCACATCATCCTACACAAGTTTACAGTGACATGGCTTTTAATCTATCCACATACATCATGGCATGGTGCATAGTCCCTGTGTTATCTTGCTGAGAAAGCCCTGTGGTCTCTCCAGCTGCTTCATGTGTGTGTGGTATGGTACATGTAAAAAATAGCATTATACTCTGTTAGTGCTGTAATGAAATTTGGCTACAGTGCTGTCATACAATCCTAAGATGTCAATATGATGGTGTGACTTATGATGCACACGATATAGGTTTTCAATAGCAGTGTGGACACTTTATTGTCAAAGTTCAGATTGCTATCTAAATGTGTTCCCAGTGCTTGGAATCACTGGGTTTCTGCATAGCAGCACTGTTTTCAATGCTGTGATTAACATGGAACTGCACTTTTCAGACAGACAACATTACAAACACACATTTCTGCCTTTGTCATTATTCAGTTGTGCATGTTAGCTCCTCCTGTACTATGTTATCACCATTGCTGGACTCAATGATTGCACACGATATGCAAGAATCAGCAATCTTGGTAAACCAAAGGCCATATACTTTAGCCTGAACTGTCAAGATATACAGTTCAAACAGTGGAGGGCCAAGCACAGATCCCTGGGATTTGCCAATGATGATAGCTCTACTGGTACAGGTTGATTCACAAACTGTCACATGATGTGTTCTGTCAGTGAGTCGATTGTTTACCCATTACCAGATGTAAGGTGTAATCCCCAGCTTGGGGGGATTTTCTCAATGATACCTGCGTGTGTGATTGTCAAAATCCTAGGCCAGATCATGATAGGCAGTATGCACTGCCTTACCTTCCTCCAGGCCTATCACATGGAATCAAAGTCCTGTGACAACATTACAGATCACCTGTGGTATAATCCTGTAGATAAACATTCCTGGTACAGTGGAATACACAGTTCAACAAACCCTCCACATGGCCTATATTCCTGTATAAGGGTGTAAATAAACATGCATCCACCTGAATTGGTGGGGACAGCACCTGATGCATGCATGTATAGAGACATCCTGACTCTTCTCGACTATGAGGTAGACCAACATGTCATCATGGACCTCTTCTACATGTATACTAGTAATATTCCAGGTGTGTGTAACAGATCTGTGTGAGCTGTTACTGCTACATCAGGTCAGTTATATCTGATAGATGTCCTCATAGAGGTCATTAAGGGTGTGCATGATGTATCATCTTGTGGAACTTGAAAAGGTGGAGGCATTTGACAAAAAGTCACATTGTGGTATTCAATCAATACTGTCACATGTAGCCATAAACAGTTATATCACCAAAATGATATACCAATGTATGACATGTGTGGTGTCTCACTATGCTGAAATGTGTGACATGACATATATCTCAGATCTAGTGATCAGGTCAGTACATCAGGGGTGTCTGCTAGGCCCTTGCCTGCCCCTTAGTTAAGCGATGTTCATCACAGATGATATACATATGCTGTGTCCATACAGCTGTCTGAAGGACTACAGCTTATGAGCAATCATTGACTCCAACTGTGATATTAATATAATACACACAGTATCAACACATACCAGAGACTGCTGTCACAGCCATGACATCACCTGCATTGATGAGACACATGGAGGGATGTGTTGCATCAGGAAACAGACACACCAGCAAAGTATAATGTGGACTTCACACCCTATAATCAGAGTAATAGGTATGTGACCTGTGTTCTGGGGTAGATGGTAAGAAGTACATCCGCTAGCATGTGGTCACAGTGCTAACTACTCCCTTGACTGTAGCACAAGTATTGGGTATGTGAAGGACATGCACCTCACAGGGTATACTAACGTCATGGTTCCCAGCCTTCATCACACCAATAACTGAGTACAATGCACCCTTCTCCATGTACCTCCCTACACATGTTCCAGTGATGTACAACTGAAGTGTACCACCATTGTCACAGTCTGCTGTCACACAGCTTATTGTCCATACCTAGGTATTCTTTTTGGAGAATATACATAACTGTCTGATGGTGTGGAACAGCAATCAGTTTGTTAACCCAGATGCATGTGTGCTACCTCCCGCCTAACACCTCCTGCTAATATTACTGTTCCAGGACAGTGTGTGTGGTTACCCTCATAGAGTGTGGATATATTATACTAGTTAGCCAGTGTGTGTGCAGGCTCGTGTGCTATCATTCCACATCACATATATTATGTCATTAGCGGTGGTATTATTCAGATATTGTCCATTATTGTGGTTGGTTCTTGTAATGTTTGCCATAATTCTTTACCTGTGGCTACCATGTTGGACACCTCTGCTGGAAGTACAGTCATATTCAGGTATATCAGTTTGCACATCTTCCCAATATGAACCCTACCCTCAATTGTATGTCAGATCCCTGATAGATGTCTTCTGCATTATTCATATAGGGATGCCTATCTCACACACACATCCTCCTCATTGTTATGTCACCTTGTGTGACAGGCACAGACAACACATTTTCACTGCACAGTCTGTACTGTACCATATAGATATGTGCCTGGTGTTGCTGCTACAACTATATTCCAATGACATGCCCTCCTCTGCTGTACATGTGGGAGTTTCACCTATACTCTTTCCCTGTGTTCATTCCAACAATTCATCTGTGTATCCCTATTTCTTATACACACTTCCCCTGAGTGATTATCTTACATGGAAGTCTCATGTCCTGTTACAGATCATTAACACAGATTCAGTACAGAATGCCAGGAATGGGATATTACAATACTCTGCACTGTAGGTATACTGTCCTGTACTGTTTTTGGACCATATACTTCACATTCATACCTCTCAACTTTCCAGATATACCCAGGATGTCCAGATGTTTTCCTTTTCAAATATGTGGCTTTCTGCCATATCACTGGGATGATCTCTGGACTGATGTGACTGAATATTGCATACATTTGAGTGCATACCTCTCAACTGTCCTGATCTGTGTAGAATGTCCAGTTTTTGTCTCATATTTGTGATCTTTTCCTAACATGTTTTCCTGTCAAATCATTGGCATGTCATTGCAGAGTGCAATCAATAACTGATGACTGACATTTGATATTCAAATGTTATGCTCTTCAGAATGTTCATTCTAATGTACAACCTATGTATTCTATCAACTTCATAAGTTTGGACATGGAATATTAACAATCTGTCCATATTTCTTTGTCCCACCCCCCATTTTTATGACTTTGTCCTCATTTCTCACTCTAAAAGGTTGAGAGTGTTACATCCAAGCATGTTACCACATCACATCTTTGTCAAATATGCCCTATTACTGGTTATTTGTCCTCTCATTAAATTGGCCTCTATGCAGATATTTTGCACTAACAGAACGATAGCTATTTGTACATCCATACCTCTCAACTATACAGATATTTTCAGACTGTCCAGATTTTGACACATATTTTTGGTCGATTTCTCATACAATTGTGTTTTTTTGTCAAATTATTGTTAAATTATTGAGGTTTGAAGTCAGACAATAGAGAGAGATAGTTGAGTCTCAGACTTCATACCCTTCAGAAAATTCATGCAAATGCAAAACCTGTCATTCCATCAACGTTCTAAGTTTGTAAGAGTAATATTTAATAAGTGTGTCCTGTCCCAAGTTTTCATCATTTATCACCAAATTATTTATGGCTTCTGTCCTTATTTTTTGCTCTAAGAGTCTGAGAAGTGTGAGTACAGCCCTAGTGATCACTGTGGCATTCCCCACAAATCCGCAGACCGTAAGTGCTCTCCTTTACTTGGAACTGATATCCACATTTGCTTACACGGTTTTACAGCCAGCATTACTGTTGGGAGCTGCAAAGCTTAGCTTATGCATGTACACCTCATTAATATGCATTGCATGCTGCCATGTTGCCATAACATGTAAACTCAGTGTAGGCGCTGCACAAAACCTACAGGGAGTTTAGTGAATCGGCATGTAAGTTTATATTTTCTTTTGTAAAATTACAACTTGTAAATAAATAAATAAATAAAGCAACACTTAACTAGGGACAGCTTTGAAACATTTCTTTGTTTTGAAAAATACATACCTACCTTCAGCTATTGCTGATTATTTTTCTTGTACTTCCCCCACTATCGTGGGTCAGCCCACTCCCTGAATTGTCTTAACTACTACAAACATTCCCATGCCAGCTGTAGCCTACACTCTCCCATAATTTTTTGCATCATTTGCAACATGTAGCACACAATAATGATTTTTCTTTTCTTATTCAGCACATTCCCTCTCAGATCCTTCTCGAGCTGCATGCATGCCCAGGTAATAAGTAAAATTCAGGTTGCTGTTATTAAAATGGTCACCTTTTCTCTTGCTATTGCCTATAAGATACTTTGTAAATGGAAAAGTTGTTTGAGTCTATGTTTCTGAAATAGCATCCTATATTTACTGTACTATACTACACTGTCTGCATAACTCTGTTTAATGTAATATGCCTATAATTATACCTGCTTCAGTATAGATTGCTCCTACAAACCATAGTCACTGCTAGACTGAGACAATTTAAGCAATTTGTGCCTTGCTACTATCCTGCTCCTGAAATGTACTTTTGATTGTGATGTATTACATTGCCTCATTATAATTTATCTGTCTGAGTGTGTCTGTTAGAGACACCATTCTAAGCAATGTGGTTTTACTCACATAAACTATTGTTACTGTCAGACTGGAACACCTTTATTTAGCATTTCCTACAATTGTTGTGCTTTTTGAATATTCCAAGGTTGGCCTGTACTGATATATATTGTACTACGGTAGGGCTACATTGTATCATTTTAAATTATCTACTAAAGTCTTTTGGGTTGAGCTGCCATATTTACGTTGTGTCAAGATATTTGACTGCTCGAATTTTACTGTTTTGCTCTCTCTCTGCCTGATATATGGTTTTGCCATATGTCTAACGACTCTTTAAACTTCCTCTACCTTTTCTAACCCTTCTGCATCTTATATTTCCCTGCTTCCACTTAGTACACATCTTTTCTAATCTATCTTTTTTTTGCACATTAGGACAGCCAGGCAGTTATAAACTTCACTGATGTTATAAACTTCACTGTTATGTGCTTCTGTTGCTGGTTCCTATTTACTGCCCTTTATAATCACACCTGAGGAAACTATTTCACAAAAAACATAAAAGAATTGCATCAACTCTTTAAACTAATTGGTGCAGCATTTCTATATACACTTGGCCAAAGCAGCACCAAATGGAAAAGTGGTCAGAGAATACTTTTTATATTGAATCAATATAAGTAGGGGGTACTATATTTTTCCTGCTTGGACTGGTTATAGTGAAGCTTTTAATTTTTTTAACTGTGAATTAAAATACTGGCCTGCTATCCATCAAGCATGCAGCTTGAGGAACCCCCCATAGTAGCACTGTTTCTTTATAACCCTTTATTCATTGGCACTTTATTCTATAATTGGCTATTTTTCCATTACTGTCTCTGTCAATATTTCATGACACAAACTGGTAATGATCTCCGCTAGACTAAATTTATATTTTCTTTTATAAAAATCACAACTTGTAAATAAATAAATAAATAAATACAGTAACATTTACCTAGAGACGGCATTGAAAACTTTCTTTGCTTTGGAAAATACAGACATACATTCAGCTGTTACTGATTGTTTTTCCTTGTGCTTCCCACACTATCGTGGATCAGCCCACTCAGTTCTAACCTCACTTTGCTCAGGCGTCACGCTGCTTCCCTACCCTACCAACAATTCCCACCCTCCCTGACTACTTCTATACTTATACATACAGAATTCTACCCAACTATTCAAATCTCCAATCAGGACATCCTACTAATTAACTCTATTATTCAAATCACTAATTAACCCCTCCCTCTATCTCCCTTACCCCATACACATACATCTAACCCAACCAAGTAACATTATATCCCCCTCAAAGACAAAAACAAACCCTTTATACTACCACCAAACCTTCACAAACATATTCTAGTGACTAATAATGCTTCTGATATATTTCCTGTCTCTCAGTTCAGACTCCAACAAATTATTCCACCCCAGCTACCTCCACTTACACATATCTGTCTCAGCATTGCAGTGTCTCTAATATTTCCTCACTATTATTTCACTATATCCTAACCTACTAAATCCTGACCACTCCTCACACTAAACCATACCATAAACCACTAACAATGCTGCCACAACAAAATACAATAAACTTTGCTTCTATCTTATGTATATATGTATTACAAAAATGTGAAGACATCTACCCAAATCCAGGTCCATGCACTAACCTACACATAGAACCTGTCCTAAATACCTAAATATAATGATACTAAACCTTAGAAGCCTACTCAACAAAATGGCCCCATTCCATGCCTGGGTGACCAGCACAAACCAGATATCTTAGCCTTAACTGAAACCTGGATAAATTCTATATCAGAAATCATACCTTCTAACTGTAGCATAGCAAGACTTGATAAAACTCATAAGAAAGGTTTAGGAGTAGCCCTACTTTACCCTGACACCATTAATATTATGCCTTTTGCCAACAGGATCCCCATTTTCTCTAATGCAAAGATACTTATATCTTTCTAAATCTTAATAGGACAAAATGTATCTGTGTCATATTAGTATATATTCCCCCAGGACAAAATATACCCATACTACATGACATACTTTCTTGGATCTCACAAACAATTAATGAGACAATCATTTTAGGTGATGTTAACATCGACTGGCAAACACTTTCTTCTAAAATACCAACAAATAGTATTAACCCGTGTGTTTTTTCTCAAATTATCAATTGTCCTACTCGATACAATAAAGACTATAGCTAACAATCCACTCTGGACTGGATTCTTGTATCTCATCTTACTAATTTTATCACTACAGGCACACTTCCTAATACTCTATGTGATCATCTACCCATACATGCCCATAGTACCACCACTCACCTATCTAAAAACACACTCTGAAATGCGTCCGCAATGTAACTAACTTTCTCAAGATAAATTCAGTGAACTATTGATAAATGTAAATTGGGCAATTCGAAAACCCTTCCTCTAGAAGCAGCAGTACAATATTTTAACACTACTTTTCTAAGCATACTTAATACCCTTGCTCCAATATGTATAAAAAGAATCAAAAACAATCCTGTACCTTAGTTGACCAAAGCATGTAAAAATCTGATGAAAAAAGAGACATAGCCTGGGATCACCAGAAACAGCCAATTTATCCTTTCAATCCATCCCTACAAGTGTCATAAAAACTGCTTCAAAAACTTAAACCTTGCTCTACCTCACAGATAACCTTCCACCAGAATATCTTATATTAGCTGATAACTCCGTCACTTACCCAATCAGTATTCTTATCAAAAGATCCATCTCTGCATCCAGAGTTCCCAACATCTGGAAAATGTCACATATTATTCCTATCCACAAATTGGGAAGCTCTACTAAGCTAACTAACTTCCGACCTATAGCCATTGCATCCCCATCTCTAAATTACTGGAAAAATGCATTCACCAACAGGTTATGCAATACTTACTTCAAAATATCCTACTTACCCATACCAAACATGGCTTCCATCCAGGCCACAGCACTATCACAGGCCCTACTGTCTTTCACCAGCACTGTAAATAGGGCTAGAGATGCAGATAACTTTGTATCAGCATTATTTTTTGACCTATCAAAAGCTTTTGACACAGTCTCTCACACCATACTCTTGGCTAGACTCTGCAAACTAGGACTTACACCTCCCTCCACACAGTGGTTCCACAGCTACCTAGATAATAGACAACAAGCTGTAAAATTATTAAATACCATATTTTCCTTTCTTCACACACTCACTGGAGTCCCACAGGGTTCCATCATTGGCCCCTTACTCTTTAATATTTTGCAAACAATCTGTACACTTCCTCATCCTTAGAAACACTCATACAATATGCAGATGACTCTACTATCATCTGCACCTCTCCCACAGTCCCTAAACTGCATTCCATCACACAACAACTTTTACCTTCATTGAAACCTGGCTCACTAACTCTTTCCTAACTCTAAAAAAACTAAATACTTCCCTTTATGACAAACAAAATACTCTCTTGGCATGCATCAATTCAAAATCTGTTCTGCAGACAACATTGTTATTGAAATAGTCCTCTATATTAAATTTCTAGATGTCATAATCGACAATCAACTTAAGTTTGATCTTCACATCCAACATAACATCAAGAAAACCCACCAGAAACTAGGCATTCTCTATAAGAACAAACACTTCCTGAATACATCAACAAAAGTCACTCTTGCTAAAACTTCCTCCTCCCCTCCCTACTATATGGTGCCTCAGTTCTCATTAACCTACAGTCACTTATCAGATCTAAAATAGAATGCTGTTACAACAAAGCTGGAAAGTTTGCCACTAACTCAAAGACCAACATACATCATAGCAGGTTATTACAGCTACAATCATTTGAACTCCCTAGCTAAATCCATTATGTCTAGCTCTTAACCTTACATAGCATCATTTATAAACCTTTAGCATGCCCAGCCCCAAGTCACATAGTAAATTCTTTCACCCCCAACAGAACCCTAAGGTCTCAAGACAAAAAACTCCTAGCTATTTCCTATCCTTCAAAACTACCAGAACAAAGCTTATATTCTTACTCTGTAGCTGAAGTCTGCAACCTTCTCCCCCTGTCCACAAGAACAGTTACTAACCTGGATGCCTTCAAATCATCCCTAACTAACATCTAAATAATACATGGCTATGCTCATGCTCAGCTCCTGGCTATCTTGACCTCAACATTGCCATCCTTGGATGATCTGTTCCTGCCTAATTTATTCTTTACTTTTCTACCCCCTGACTACTACCAAAACCCTTATCAATACTGCAGACCTTTCAGCTAATCTCATTTCTATTCTCTCCCCTCATTTCTACCAATGCTTTCTCTCTTCTATCGTAATGTAGTGGCTGCTCAACAACAAATCCTTGTTTCTAAATATAAGGAATAAACCAAAGAATAACATGTTTTACCCTGTGTAAGAATGTAATATTATTTTTTCTGTATTTAATGAACCCTGCATGCAAAGTTAAAATGCTTGGATGTTTGTTTCTCCATATGAAGTTACACTGCCCACCCTCTATATAAAGTAAAGATGTAGCATTTTGTAGACAAAGAGGCAATATTTTTTTTATTTACATAATTGTTTCTGTAAGTTGGAGCTTTTCTCCCAGGGCTTCTGCTGAAAATGGGTTCTCTTGACCTAGATGGACTTCCCCAGTAAACAAATGTCAAATAAATAAATAAATAAATGTACAAGTCTCCCAGTTTATGGAGGATAGTTGGAATAATCATGGAGAACACTGTTTGGCTTAATACACAGGGACTCCATACTGGTTAGGTAGAAGGTATTGGCTAAGGTAGATATACCAATAATACCTATTTGCTAACTAGGTAAGCTCACTGGACACACAGTCCCTTTTAATGGTGGCCAGGGAGCCATGTCTAGTTAAGTGATTTTCTCATATTCACACAGTAGACAAATGAGGGCTGAGGGGATCAAACCCTGCACCACAGGAACTATAGCGCACAACCTTAAACTCTGCACCAACTGCTAGAAACATAAAAGGGATTCTGTAATTACCTATGATGTGACATGGGGTTTTCTTTATATTAAGTTGGATGTAGAGGAGCTCCAAGTCATTTTCTTTTCTAACAAGTCTGAAGGTGAGATGTTTCTTTAAGAATGCTTTTAGTGACTTCATCTAATGTGGTGGCCCTGTGTGAGTGATAGGCCTTAAAGCCCTGCACTGACAGAGTACTTCACTGGTCTTGGACTAGGTCTCTGTAATAATGCATATATCAACACTTTCCATAGTAAGCAGAGGTTGTAGGGTGTGAAGATTTTTGCTAAGGCTCCTAGCTTTGAGCATCAATACCTTAATATTGCCCAGATTCTTTTTATTTATTTGGAAGCTTTAGAAGACAGACACTGCCTGAAAAAATGCATTAGGGAATAATCTTTTGTTCATCTTTGGCATCATTTGTGGTGATGGTAGAATACTGTGCAAGGGTAGGTTCATACAGCTTCATTAGGTCTCTCTTTGTATAATCCAGGGAGATAAATGTTAAGTCATTTAGACACAAATGTACAATGGCCATGTCATATGCATACTTATGGTGCAAGGACTTGAGTGTCTGCATGCTGTGGGAAATTCTGGCAACGGATAGGCAACTGACCATGACTGTTTACTTCCACAACCTACAGAACACATTTGATTGATTAAATCTGTAAATGACTGCAATACCGGTGTCCAAATAATTACTATTGCAGATTTGATTGAATTAAATAAATGTCTAATTAAAATGGATGAATAGGCAGCCAAAACAGGTTTGCATTTCAATTATAAAAATGCAAATTTATTGAATCTGGCAAATGCATTTATGGTGATATAAAAACTGGCTCAAATATAGTTGATAAGATTAGCCAGTTAAAAGACCAAGGTGTTACTACTGAACAAAAGGTTAAGTTTTAGATGGCATGTCAATGATATCAAAAATAAAACTTTAAAACAAGTGGAGTTAGTTCTTCATACTTCCAATGCTAGAAATGCTAATAAAAAGTGCATTTATAGACGTCTGCTATAGTGCTGCTCTGACTGATTGTATCTCCTTAAGATCCAAATCTGATTGAGAATTTATGGTATAGTTACAAAATGTTTCCTGAAAAGTTGAACAAATGGAGATATTTTGGCCAAAAAAAAAAAAAAAACTAGTGTTCCCAAATCCAACGAGGGACTGCTGGAGAAAAAAAAAAGAGAAAACTGGCATGGCAGGACAAGAGGAGAAGAAGGTTACCTTTGTGACCATAGCTGTAGTTGCTGGGGTCCTGAACGTCTACCAAGAAAAAGTCAAGAAAGAGAGTGAATGTATATGCATACCTTACTGAAAAGAAAAAGTATATTCCTAAGTCTGTCTGTACAAACTATTCATTTAACTGTTGTCCTGCCCAGCTCAACTCTGTAATGGCTGCTTGTACATCACCACCCCATTTTATATCATCCTTTTTGTAGCCCTCTGTGCAACAAACTTTCCCCTGCCACCTTGTACTCTAATATCTTAATGTCTTTCTTTTTCCCTTTAGTGGCACTTAGTACACTGTTTTTTTTTCTTCTCTTATCCACTGTAAACTCTGTAGACCACTGACTTCTCCTTGTTATTACTTTTTTCCCCAAGTGTTCTGAGTTTTTTCCCTCTTCTCTTATTTAAAACCTCTTTGCTACTTGCTTGATTGTTTTTCTTTTCTGTTTAGCCCTCTAATCGACCAGGTCCTACCCGCTCCATTCACTCTTCACTTTGCCCTCCTACCCTAACCCATTCCCAGCAACCCCCAGATTCATTACATTTATACCTTCCATATCACACCTCTTCCTTTCTTCTAACCAATCCATTAACTCCTGCTCCCTACTGTTACCTCCCCCTATCACACACTCCCCTCCTTCTATCACATTACCTAACTTTGCCCATCCCCTTAACATCCTTTCTTGACATAATCTTGTTCTCTTATCTTTTAAGTTAACCCTGCATTCTTCTCAATTCTCCCTACTGGCGCACAATACCTTTCACCTCTGCACTTCCCACTCTTTTCTCATTTCTCAACATGTGGCCTCTCTATCTTTCTGATTACTTTCATTCCCACTAAGGAAAGCCTGTTGGCTGAAACTGGTCTTGGTTGTTTATTACATTTAAATAAAAACTTATCTATTCAATTTATTAGCCCTATTTGATGCTGGCAAGTTTGTCTACTTGTACTGTTTCCTGCCTTGCACCTGGGTCCTACTTGCAGAGAGTTTTTTTCTGACCTCTCTATCTTTCTGCCACCTTTCTCTTTTCCTTTCACTAACAGCCTCTTACCATACACCACTCTGCTATCAATCACCTACACCTACTCCCCCCTTTTCTTTCAGCACCCACGCTACCTCTCACCTGCATCTTATCTCTCCATCTCTCTTTCCCATCTCACTTTCTGACCTCTTCCGAACTAAAATTTTTCCAAATTTATCTCACTCCACTATTCTAAAACAAAGACATCTTACTACTCTGAACCTACTCACATATCTTTTCAATTTCTTTGACACACTTCTCTTGGGTGGGGACATCCATCCCAATCCAGGACCACCTGCCTCTACCTTTGACAAAATCTTGACTCAAGCCTCTCCCCCTCACTTACCCCTTCATACCAATACTCCCTCACCCAAATCACTAAAAATCTTCTCTGTTAATATTCAAAGCATGGTTAATAAGATAATGGGACTTCACTCTTGGATTTTTAACACTATTCCCCACATCCTTATCCCATCTGAAACCTGGCTTAAACCTCACATCCTTAATACTGAAATCTTACCTCCTAGCTACAACATCTTTTCTCAGATAGAACCAACAAGAGGGGTGGTGGGGTTGCCATCCTCTACTCCAGTCAACTTAACCTTTTTCCTTTCGCTCCCTCTGTTCCTAGCTTTACACCTGCAGAAATTCTTATCGTAAACTGTCACCTTAACCCTCACAAAAGATGTGCCTTAGTCTCTATATACATACCCCCCAGTGATAATATTTCTATCCTAGTGAACTTTCTATCCTGGCTCACTCAATATGTCCCTTTACGAAACCGTTATACTCAGAGATGTTAACATAGGCTGGTCTAAACTGTCTACCTCATCCCCTCCTTACAGTCTCAACCTTCATGGATTTCACCAACACATATCTACCCCTACTAGAACTAATAAAAACTCCTTACCTGGACCTATCCTGCACTTGATCCTTACCTCACATCCTACCCATTATCACAATGCTGGTGTACTTCCTAACTCTTTAAGTGACCACTCCCCAACCTGTATTCATAGATTCAACCAACATTCACCCAAAGATCATACATACAGAGTATGTCAAAACCTTACCCACTTTGACCCAGATACTTTTAACTCCAAACTTTCTGGCATTAAATGGTCCTTCCAGTATCACCCCCTCTCAATTAGACAATAGAATCCTTCAATAAAATTTTCCTTGACACACTTGACTCAATTGCCCCTTTTAAAAAAATCAGAATTAAATCTAACTTTGCCCCCACCTCACGAAACAAACCCACTCCATTATGCACAAGAGAGATGCTGCCTGGAAATCCTGGCTTAAAAACAAATTCACTGTCCTTCTTCAAAGATACATAGAGCTCAGAAACCTGATCAAAAAACTAGTCAACAAATATAAGAAAGCTTTCTTCTGGTCTAGCCAATGTAGCCCACATAAAAATCCAAAGAAATTCCGGACTACCATCAATAACCTGCTTCACCCTAGCAACCCATGTATTCCCAACTCCTTCCCATACAACACTGCTACTGAAACTGCCACTGCTCTTAACAACTATTTCATAGAAACAATCTAAAAAGTTACACAAAATAGTACTTCAACTCAACCCCTCCATCACCCCATAACACAATCCTCCCCAACGCTTTTACTTTTCCACCAGTTCCCATTTCCATTATTAAATCTCTCCTAAATAAACTTAAAACTTATTCCTTCTCTGTCGACCAACTACCCCCCTACTTTCTTAAAGTTGCTGCACAGTCTATTGCATACCCTGCCTCTGTACTTATCAATCATTCCATTTCAGAAGTCCATGTCCCAGACATACGGAAATCCTTTTATACAATCCCTCTCCGCAAAGGTGGAAACTCTATTGATCCTTCTAACTTCAGACTGATTGCTATCCTGTCCCCCTTATCCAAAATTCTGGAATAGTGCATCCATACTTAATTACTCAAATACATTATTGATAACAACCTCCTAACTCCCACCCAACATGGCTTTAAACATAACTGTCCTCTCCATTTTCCTCCCAGTAAACACTGGCATCCCTCAAGGATCTATCCTTGGCCCTCTTCTATTCAATATTTTCACTAACAAACTTCACTCTGCTACTAACCTCTTAACACTTCTACAATATGTAGATGAGTCAACTCTCATCACATCTGCTCACAGCATTCCTGAAATTCTAGCTCTCACTCAACATAGGTTCTTATCTGTCAAAAGGTGGCTTTCTGATAAACAACTCATGCTAAATCCAAAAAATCTAAACTCCTCTTCCTTCCTAAAACACTTGCTCTGCACAAATCTACCTTCTCTATCACCTCCCTCAACAACACCAGTATTAATCCTGAACCCCATAAAAAACTACTTGGAGTAATCATTGATGATGGACTAAAATTCAATATACATATCCAACAATGTATAAAAAAAAAACACCAGAAACTTGCTCTTCTCTATCGCAACCAAAAATTTCTTACACCCTCCTTCAAACCCTCCCTAGCTCAGTCACTCCTCCTATCCTGTCTTTTTTATGCCGTCCCCATTCTTACTAATGCTCAAACATATTTTCTCTCTAAATCAGAGCAAACATATAACAAAATAGCCAGATTTGCCTCCAATCCTCCATACCAACCCCATCACTGCCTCACCCTTAAGACACTCCAATGGCCTGAATTTCCTAAGCAACTACTTTCTCAACTATATATTGCACACTCTGTCCTGAATGATCTCCCTTCTACCCCTCCATCTCTAATCTACTGTCCTGCTATAACCCCCAACACCACCTCTGTACTACCAGCAAACACCTCCTTGACATATACACATCCAATAAAAACATTGGAAAGTCCCTTTATAAATACTCCATAGCCCATGTTTGGAACCTACTCCCTCTAAATATAAGAAGCTCTCCTCAAAAATACCTGTTCAAACAAGAACGTAAGCTTTATCTACAAAAATACATGGTCTTGCCCTTGTCAAACCCCCACTTGAGTTATTATCCCCTCTTATCTACATAATTTCTTTTTCCTCATATACCCTGCACCTTCTGCTACTTTTCCCTCTTTTTCCTATTTTTAAATGCACCAAAAAAAAATAATAATAGTAATAGGTTCTTGCATTACTATTGACTCTTTGTACATTGGAATGATCGCATGTATGATATTCCACTGAATTTCACACTATCTTTTGAATATTTAATATTTATAGATTTGTTATCTGTTAATAGATTTGTGTTATGTCATGCTATTACTTGCTAGTAGACTTATGTTATCTGTTGACTATATCATTGCTACTTTTGTAATAATTGTTAATTTTCTGGAGATTTTCTCCTCGGGTCTCCACTGAAAATGGGCCCTCTGGCTCAGCTGGACTAACCTGGTTAACAAATATCAATAAATAAATAAGTAAGTAAATAAATAAATAAATATTTAAAAAAAATGAGAGACTTCAAACAATTAATGAGAGAAAATCTGGTGACACAAGAAGATAAGATTGAAGTGACACTAGAATTACAACAACAATCTGCAGTAATACAAGGAGTGATAGACAAAAATATTGAGTTACAGGCAAGGGTAGAGGCCTGACTGTATTATATAGAGCACAAGTTAATTGACACAGAAGACAGACCACGATGAAAATTTTGAAAATACTGGGAATATCAGAACAATGGGAAAGAGCATTTTGCAAGAGAAAGATAATGGAACTCTGTGCAAAACGGACTGGTTTGGTGGAGTTAGACAAAGGTGCAAAGGGTGCACTGCGCTGCATGTAGGCTGTATTCTGATGGTGACAACAAACCCAGGCCAGTGATAGACTGATTTATGCCATATGAGACTAAAGAATATATTCCTCAGAAGGTTTGGGCACCAGGGACAAAGTTTATGGTGGGGGATAAGACAGTATTTATAGGCTGAGATGCATTTGAGAAGAAACGCCTTTGCTCCTGCCATTAAGATGTGCAAGGAGAAAGAGGTTAAATGGCTACTGTTTTACCCAACAATGTTGAGAATGTTCCTACATGGTGGTAAAAAGTCAGTGGCTGATACAAAGGAAGCAATTAACAAACTACAAAAGCCAGTAATGCAGGAGTGGGAGCTATGATAATACACAAGGGGACACAAAACAAGAAGGAGAAGAAGAGAGGTATATACATCGGAAGAGATACAGAGGACATTTTCTATTTAGAAGATAGAAGACACTAAGGGAAAAGTGGGCATTATGACAGAGGTGAAAAGGAATGGAGCTGTAAAAGACTGAAATGTTGGAAGGAAAATAGACATGACAAAAATAGATTAGGACATGGAACTGATGAAAGATTAAAAAGACGGGACACAAGGGAAGGAGCTGTTGTTCATTATTTGGTTTGTGTTTTTGTATTTTCTTCTAAACGTACTTAAGCAAGTGTATTAAGATCACAAATTTGACATGTGACACAGACATACATATTTACAAAGAGATTATCCAGATCAGAACAGCAGAGGCAAAATAACTAACTGCTTATTCCAAGATACAGGGGACGGCATGATATAAAGGAGGTGCAGTGAGTGTCAAAGAGGTGAGAAAGTATGATATCAATTCAAAACACTGAGAAGGATACCAGTACCACTGGAAAAGCACGGAGGGGGGTCACACACAGGCATATAAATCGAGATCATAAAAAATGGTATGGGTTTTCATGGGTCATAGGCTGATCTACAAACCTTCAACACTAGTCAGTCTGGCTTCATAAAAAGTAGATCCTGTTTCCTTACACTAGTTAGGTTTTTGGAAAATGTAATGGGTTCCCATTGACAAAGTTCATTCTGTCCATACTGCTTATCTGGACATTGCTGTCCTCTTTGATATGATTCTCCATGCTGGCATTATTGACTGACTCATTAATCTAAACATAATCCTCTATGTCAACCAATTTAATTGTGAGTTATTTGTCCAAGCATATGCAAGCAGGAAAAATTGATGGTAATTTCTCATCTAAAAGACACATCACTAGGAGGGTCCCATAAGGCTCTGTCCTAAGTTCCCTACTTTTCATAGGTTCATATGTTCATACTAGGCTATCTGCCCTGGGGCAATTATAACCCTAGCCCGATTCTGTATGGCTTACGCCACCCCTTGATTTGAGTATACTGTGCCCTTTTTAAGGTTTAGTTTACTGTGCCTCTGTCTAATAGTGACACGGGAGTAATCCCTGGGACAAACCTACAATCCCCCATCCACCTATCGAGATTCTTCTTGAAGAGATTCAGTGAGGTGCTCTGCCTCACATGAACTGGAATTCTATTCCAGAGTGAAGGGAGCCTCTGGGTTATGAACCTGTCCCTCCAGCAAGTTCTATTTATTTCTGTACTGAGGTTCAAGACCCTCGAGCATGTGGCTCTAAGGGATTTAGATTTACTGAGGTGGAACATGTCCATTAATTCTGGATTTGACATAGCTTTGTATGTCAGGCATAGATCGCCACGAAGTAGGCAGTATGCAACTGAGTAAAGCTGGAGTTTTTTTAACTGAGCAGCATATGGCATCTGTTTGAGACCCTTGATCCTCTTGGTGAGATACTTTTGGGGTCTTTCTAATTGCTGCAGGTGTCGGGTAAGGTACATCCCAAAAGGGGCATTGTATTCTATGATGGGCCTGATGAGGGATGAATAAAGGGGCACGATTACCTCTCTTGATCTAGATGTGAAACCCTTCGTGATGAGGTGGGCTATGTAGAAGGTCTTTCTAACCACTTTGGCAATGTGGTTTTCAAAGGAGAGATTGCTATCAACTTGGGTCCCCAGGTCCCTAATAACTTTCTCTGTATTTAATGGGTTTCTGCCTATGTGGTAATTTGTGAGCACATTGTTTTTGCCAAAGGGTATGACTATACATTTTTTGGCATTTAGCTTTAAACCATGGCGTTGGCACCAGTTATCTGTCTCTGTGAGACCTTTTTGAAGGATGTTTGTGTCAGCTGGAGAGTTGATTATGGCGCCCAGTTTGCAGTCATCTGCGAACTTGGTGAGCCATAGTCCTCCCACGTTTGCCTGTACCTCGGAAAAGTATATACCGAACAAGAGTGGTCCCAGGACAGAACCCTGCGGGATGCCACTTGTGACCGGTTTCGAGTCAGACATGGCTCCAGCAACTCTCACTCTGTGGGTTCTGTCTTTGAGCCAGTTTGCGACCCATCTTGTGACATAGGGGTTTATATTTAAGCTGGATAGCTTATCTATGATGCCCGAGTGGGGTATTGTGTCAAATGCCTTTGCAAGGTCCAGATAGGCTGTGTGGACTACCTTCCCTTCATCTATGGCTTTGGTGACTGCTTTGAAGAAGTCAACCAGGTTCAAAAGGCAGGATCTGCCCTTAACAAAGCCGAACTGGGTAGGATCTAGTGTCTGTAGGCCCCCAATGTCTTTGTTTATGAGCTCCATGATGATCCTCTCCATAGCCTTGTAGAATAAGCTAGTCAGGCTTATGGGGTGATAGTTTCCAGGGTCCGTAGAGGCTCCACCTTTGTGGAGTGGGACCACTGTTGCTGTACGCCATTCTGTGGGCACATATCCTGTAGTGAGGCTGAGATTGTATAGCTGTTTTATTTGAGGGATTAGTTCCTCTTGGAGTTCATGTAGGACGCAACCTGGGACGCCATCTGGTCCCATGGAAGCAGTGTTTTTTGCTTTGGAGAGGGAAGCCTTCACCTGAGCATCAGAGATGTTTGGGAGGCAGCCCTCTGCCGGGATAGATACTTGCTCTTTTGGGGTGGAGAAGTTTGCACTGAACCTGTCTGCCAGGATATTGGCGATGTCTGTGGGTTCAGTGTATTTTTTTGTCGTTTAGAATCAACTCAGAACAAGTCTGGGAGTTGCATCCCAGGTTTCTAACATAACTGAAAAAAGCCTTATGATTGTCTTTGGTGTCCTGTGCAATTTTTCTCTCGAAGCTGGCCTTGGATGATTTTATGAGGGATCGTAATTTTTTGCTAGTACTGATCAGAGATGCCTTCCCTATTAGGGATTTTGCTCTGTCATGTAGTAGCTTCCTCCTTCTGTTGTACAGTTTATTTATGGCAGGGGTCCACCAGACTGGACGCCTGCCTTTGGATGATTGGGTCCTGGTTTTGTTTGGGATAGCATGATCCATGCATTCCTGGAGATGTCCGTAGAATGCCTTTATATAGGATTCTGCAGTTTGGGCCGTAGTTTCCACTGGCCCTGGGGCCTTGAAGGATTCCACTTCGGTTTTGAGAAGTTTGTTTTTGAGAAGTTTTTCACTGTGGTTTTCTGGGCTGGGGGTGGGGTCGGGATGTGGACATCCAGTGAAATTAATTTATGGTCTGATCTTACCAATGAGGGATATACTTCTGGTGTGGAGCATAGAGTCCCCATATTGGTAATGATCAGGTCTAGTATGATGTCCCCTCTTGTGGGAGTGGTGACTAGTTGTTCCATAGCATTTGAGTTTATAATTTCCAGGAACCTTTGGGCTAAGGTGCTGGGGCTTGAGTAGTGCTCCCAGTCAATGTTTGGGTAGTTGAAGTCACCCAATATAATGGTGTTCGGAGAGATCTTCATGTTCTTCAATGTTTTCAGAAAGCCGAGTGGGATTCCTGACTTTGAGAGGGTGGTCTGTAGGATTCTATAAACTGAAAAGCAGTCTTGCCCACTGTTAGTTGCACATGGATGGTCTCCGATACTTCGTGCAATGCCACTAACCTGGAGGTGTGGATATCCTTGATAAATATGGAAACTCCCCCTCCTTTTGTGGTTCGGTCCGGGTTTTGGGGCCAAAAAGCATGATATGAGGTATAGTCTGGTAGTGCTGGGGTGCTCTCTGGAGCCTTGAACCAGGTTTCTGTCACTGCACAGATATCGATGTTCTCCATACTGAGGAGAGCTTCGAGTGCATGGATCTTGAGGTTAAGACTTCTGGCATTTAGCAGCATTACCCTTAGTTTTTTGTTCCTTGTGCTGTCTATGGGGGTGAGTTTGACTTTTGAGCCTTGCCTAAAAAAGGCACTATGGGGGTGGCAAGAGCCTTTGCCAATATCCGAAAGCCCAGTGGTGACAGGTGCAAGCCATCCCTAGTGAAGCAATGTGGCTTGTCAAGCATGTCATCCCAGGCTGACAGACACTGGATCCCCTTTGAATGACACCAAAATTTTAGCCAATTGTTAAAATCGATCATTTTATCTTTGTACTGTGTCATCATTCTAGGTGAGGGTAAGATGCTGCTCAAGGTCAGGGTCATACCAGCCTGGGCTACATGATCAGAGAGCTCCTCTATGTCTCTTTTCATGTAGTCCAGGGAGGTATGTCTCAGGTCATTCACACCAGCATATACAATGACTGAGTCATATTTGTATTTGCTTTGGAGTGACCTGAGTGCTTGCGTTATGTGGCGGATCCTAGCACCCGACAGGCAGCTCACCGTGACCTTCTCTTTATTCAGCCTGATGAGCGGGACGTCAGTGTGTCTGACAATAGAATCACCTATTACAAGAGTATCAGGTGTGTTATTCAGCCTTAAGGGCTGTGGCTGCTTGGCACACTGACTTTGTGGGTTATGTGTTGTGCGTGTTTTGTTTTGAGGTAGCGTTTGCTTGGATGTCTGCTTTGGAGGTCTCTGTTGCTTAGGTAGATTTTTATTTAGAGCCTCCGAGTATGATTTTGTGTATTTATGTGTTTGGTTCGCTGATGTGGTGGGACTATGTGATACTGGAATTGTGTTGTGTGAGGTTACCTTCTCCTCCTGACTGGTTACACCAGTTTTAAGATGAGAGAGCTCAGCCTCCAGTTTGGCTAAATAGTTGCATCTCTCACATATATTTGAACCTGTTTGGAGGAGGAGAGGGTTGTCTGTGTACATGAGACAGTTGTAACATTGCCTCAAAATTCCCAGATTCACCAGCTGGACTGGAGAGGAAACCATTGACTGACCTTTGGACATGCTAGAGTAATATAGGGAAACTGAATTTAAGATGGACCAATAGAGGACAGGGTAATCATAGAGAGTATAAGAGTAAGTAGTGCTTATGGTTTAATAGTGCTAACTTGTAGGATTACTTAATTGGACCAGTGAATGGCCTTAGAATGAGAATATGGTGTTTAAACAGAGAGATAGAGCAGTTCTAAGGGAAAAAGTGAAGAGCAGACTTTGTGGAGCCACAAATAGTTTAAACCCAATTATGCGGCGCTGCCCGCTGTTGCGCTATGCTCAAAAACACGCAAAACCGTGCAAAAGAGGGTTTTAAGAGAGGAAGATGAAAGAGTTCTGGAATTGACCCAAAATGGCCAATAAAACTACAGTTTCAAGTCAGTAACCACTCCCACAGGGGCAGGCAGGCTGCTCAATGTTTTTCACTGCCACTGATCAACAGAGAGACTTCCCTTTAGCCCAAGCAAAAAATGGCCTCACAGAAACTTACAACCAGTTCAAGAACAGCACGCCTGTAACTGAACTTTTTTAAATCTCAGAAAAGTGGGAAAAAAGCAAGATTTTTTTTGTTTTTTTGTTTTTTTCAGAGATAGCAGAGGTTCACAAGTACTACTTATCTGATGTGAATGCAGATGACAAAGGTCTATGGCTAACCATATTTACAGATAACCCTAAACTGGGTGCTATTATTGACTCTCCAACAGATGCTCATTTATTTATTATTTTATTTATTTATTTGACATTTGTTAACTGGGTTAGCTCGACTGGGCAACAGTCCTTTTATAGCGGAGCCCTGAGAAGAAAAGCTCCAAACATACACAAAATACAAGATAAAAGGCAATACACTTGATAATAACAAAAAATAAACAAATTAAAATCAAATAGCATAGTAGAAATTAACACTGATTACAATCAAGGTTGTCAGAGAACAAAATACAAAAACCCAATGTATGCAGTAGTAATCTATAGTTTTGAGTAAACACTGGATGAAAATAAGGAGGAAAAACAGAGAATGTACATTAAGTGGGTGCATAGCAAGGGTAGGACCAAGATTTTAGTAGGCTGTCATTGAGCAATTTTTTGAAGCTATAAGTGTTAGAGATGGTAAGCATAGAGGTAATTTATGCCAAGGTTTAGCAACAGAGTGATTGTAGAAAAGTTTGCCTATGTTTTCATTAGGCTTGTGAATTTCTAAGAGGTGAAGCGCAGAGCTTCAGAGAGTACATTTTGGAGAGTAGGGAGGATGAGGGTTGAGAGAACAGGGCAGAAGGAGGGTTTGTTTAGGATGGAGTGAGTGAGGTGTAGCTGAGGAAGAAAAATTTGTTGCTTGAATTCAAGCATTTGTAGATTTTTTTTAATGCTATGCAGTGGTGGGAGTAGTTGGAGAAACTGGCAGTAAATCTAGCAATTTTATTATTTATAAGTGTTTTCAAGTTTGAGAGATAGATTGGGATTGTATGTTGGTGAGGATAGGTGCAGCATACAATAAGGTGGGCAGTAGGAAGGCCTGAGATAGAGAACGTTTAGCTTCGTTACTGAGATATTTTTTGTTTCTATATAACATCCCTCATTTTTGATGGGTGTTTTTGATAGTCTGTTGAGTGGGATGTCAAATTTCAGTTGGTCATCGATAGTTACACCAAGCAGTCTTGTATGTGGTTCAACAGAGATAACGGTGTTATTTAGGGAGTGGCAGTGAAGGCATTTTTGTGTTGTTACAGAGATTTTGTGAGGAAGAGTAAAAGTTTAGTTTTTTTAGGGCTAAATAGGAGTTGATTACTGGTTAGCCAGTGTTCCACTGAGAGGAGTGATTTTTGTTTAAGGATAAGGAGGTGGGAGAGATTGTCAAAACAGGAGATAATTGTAGAGTCATCTGCCTATTGTATTAAGGAGGAGTAGGGGTAGGATGTGTAGAGGTTATTAGTGAAAATATTACAAAGCAAGGGTCCTAGAATGGAACCCTGAGGAACCCCAGTTTGAACAAGAAGGAAGGGGAAGGAGGCAGAGAGCCATTTGATGGCTTGGAATCTGTTGGAAAGGTAGCTGGAGAATCATTTTATATCCTACAACAGCAGCTTGCAAAAAATCTGTACTTGGTGAACCAATTATGCCCTTATCCCTAATACCAAAAAATGTGTAACTGGCTTTGTGAAACAAGTTTATCCCACTTACCTCATAAATTGGATCTTCACTTAAAACAGACACATTTGTTAGAGCTCTATGTGCTTTTTATTGAAAATGAACAATTTGTCAATCTTCATTTATCATATACAGTTAAGTAAGCCTTATACCACGACCAATTAATTTCCAAGAGTATATCCTCATAGTCTAAGCATGTCATCATCCCCCACTATTCTGCCTTCATCAGGACAATTGTAAAATATAAAGCATCATATGAAATGCATTGTTCCAAATAATTTACCTAAATATAAAGACTCTAGTATTGTCTAACTAAAAAAATCAAAAGACCAAGCTCCTTAACATACCTAGAGAGAATAAAACCCTTCTCAATTTTCTCTGTCTCATGCTGACTCATACATAATGAGCTGGTGTTGATAATGAAGAACCATTATAGCCTATGAAAGATTCTGCTCTGCCAGAAATCCTCCACAGTTTAAAAATGGGTAATACTAAAAACATTTACTCCCAAGACCTCAGTGTGTATTACAACATAATACATATGGAACAAGCCCACTTCACTGGAGGGAGAAAATGAGCAATTTTACTAATTAAAAATACTAATGAAAATGAAACTTGAACTTGTTGTACTTGCCAGTAGTTTTGCCAGTGCCTGGCTGCTCTTTGCTTTTTTCTTTAGAAAAAAGAATCTGCATATATCCTTATGTTTACCTAAGGTACATGCCTACAATGCCACCAAAAATAGATGGCTGCCATTTCACTGGGATACTTTTCGCAGCGTTGTGGACAATGATGTCTTCTCACATGTGTAAAGTTTTGATGTGTGATGGTATTTAGTATGCTAGTGTGTTTTACACCAGAGATCAGAGTACAAAACTGTAACAGTGCAGTACTCTGTACTTGGTTGGCAGCAGGTAAATTTATTTTATTCTTCACTTAAAAGTCAACTTTATTTAATTTCATAGCTAGACTCAGGATCCACGCATTGTGAGTGAACTTATTCTGATGGATAGGAGATGCTTGCAGTAAATAAAGAACAGGGACAAAAGTAAATTTGTGAAGCTTTCAGGCAACAGAGTAGGTGGGGTCAGGGAAATGCTTCTGTGAATGATGCACAGCTAGGTATATGCTACAATACACTTGTATCAATGTAAAAACTCACGAATGCTGTGCATCAGAAATGACTGGGATGGGTACATAATGCTTTTCTGATTCCAGATTTTAAAATCAAAATTAGTTAGTGCATGAGTGTGCACAGTTCCCTAGCAATTTAATAATTTGTTAACCACATTAAACAAAACCGATACAGCCCATACCATTTCTAGCCAAAACCCCAGTGTCTGTGCGGTCACAGTTAAGTGTCAGTGGTATAACAAGTTGCATACCTGTCTTTGGTATTGGAAGATATGAAGGCTGTGAGTTCTATTCTTACATTAGGTGCCTGGGTTCATTTTCCAGTATTGATGCTGCAGTGCAGCATAATGGGAGTACTGCACTCCTAAGAGTGGCATCTTTCAGAAAAGATGTTAAACCCGGGTCTCATTTAGCTGAGTTGGTGGTAACTAAGGTGAATGTAAATAATCCTATGACACTTATCAAGAATACTAGAGGTATTTATACAGATTTACATTGTTATTTACACTTTGCTGAAAACAAACACTTTTGCACTCTTTTACATCTTTAATCATTTTGTTATTAATATTATTAATATCTTCACTGAACTCACTCCAGGCACCTATCTGATACCACAATGCCACTCCTTCATTATATTCTCATACAACTCCTTTCTTGTATTATCAACACTCAAGCTATTTTCCATCCTTTTAATGTGTCAGATATTCTTGTTTCTCTAAAATCTTGGCCTTTTTCACTTTTTTCTTTTACCTTAAAAAATGTCCATCTCTGACCTTCATATATACACTGCGGGACAGAAGAAGAATGAGGACATCAGATCAAGAAGCACATGTAACTCCAGTTGCAGAGGTCAAAAGAGAACAGATTATGGCAGCTCTAGCACATGTACAGGAAAGCAGAAGACAATCTGGTGAAGGAGATTTGTAAGAGAGAGGTTGAAGGCAAGAGGAAACAGGGGTATTCAGCAAAGAGATGGATGGATTGTGTCAGAGAGGACCTGAAACACTCAGGCATGAGTGTTGAGGAAGGCAGGAGAGTGGTACTAAATTGAGAGAGATGTGACAGTTGTTGCAATACCCCAAACCCATGTAGAAAATGGGGAAAGGGGAGCTGTTGATGATGTTTCGATGATCTCACCTCTACTACATTGCCGCAATAATTGCTCTGGCTTACAGAAGTACTAACTTCTTTTCAGAAGGCTGTTATACTTTGTAAATTGTCTCAAATTGATATTGAATAGAAAATTCACTGTAATAATGGGAGATGTTACCCAAAAATAGACTGGAACACCTATTCTGTAACTTCTTGTTTTTCATCGTACTTCATATCATTTTGAACAGCTGACAAAATTTCACACGTGATAATAATATACTACATCATATACTAATAATGAAGGGTTAATTAATAATTTAAATGAGCTCCCCTTTGGAGACATCTGACCATACACTACTGAAGTTTATTATTTCAAGCTTTTCAACTAATAAAGTGAGCAAGATAAGATTTGAAATAAACAAGTTAAAAGCAGTGAACCTAATAGATGATATCAAAAAAGTAATAGGATAATATTATTCCAAAGGATAATGAGACTTGTGGGTTTTCCTTTTCTAAGGAAATATGCAGGAATGCTTAGAACCAAACATATTCGATTTTAGGAAAAATATCAGTGTCTGCTATTGTGGAAAACTACATTGATTAACTGTTTAAGGTATAAAAGAAAGGCTTTCAAGAGTCTTTAAATCAAATCCATCTAGATTACAATGCAAATAAATGAAATACTATATCCAAAGAACTAAAATAGGGAATTTATGAATGTAAAAGAAATTTTGAATTTAAATTTGTCACATTTAAAAGATGATAATAATAATAATGATAATACATTTCACAAGTATGTGATCAGCCATAGCAATAAACTATTAACCCTAGACCAATATTACATGAAGGTAAACTCATTAACTCAAGAATGGAAAGTCAGTATTTTGCTAAATGTGGATGGTGCACTCGATCATGGTTGAAGTTATTTTGGGAATTACTTGAGCCTTTGTCCTTCTTTGCAGATTAAAAGCACTTAAAACATCTAAAAAGTTCAATAGGTGTTGCAACAGCATTTCAGAATGTATCTAGAAGAAACTTTTGTTAAATTCCAGGAGGTTTGCATTATAAAAGTTGCATTAGGAGTTTTTTTTTTTTTTTTTGGCCTGGATCCTTGTTGTGTGAAATTAAACAAGACGGGGGCAGCATCTGAGAATGATAAAGAAGTTATAAAAAAATAAAAGAAACTTTAGATGTATTACTAAAGCTGCCTTTACATTCAACCATGGAAATAACACCCATTAAAAATACTACAACATATCATGAGGTTTAGCTTAACCACTAGCAGTCCCTCAGAACTGCACAACAGAAAAATTGCAGATAATATGCATGCTACACTCAGATACAAATTAGAATCCCACCAACTCTAGTAAACCGTAAGTACACTTGATACTAGATTAGACAACATGGAGTAGAGCATTATAATGCACATGTTTTTTGACTTTCTCAGCACTCAGAAGAAAATAATCTCAAGACTTTTATGGACACATAAATGAAAAACATTCTAGGTCTGGAGACCGTCATTGTTAGAAGCTACCCACCAAATTGCACCTTGAATGTCTAATGCCACATGTGCCAAGCAAACAGTTTTTAAATGCCTTAGCTGTGTGCACAAAGAAATAATTATTGTAAAAGCAAGACTGTTGGGAATTGATTTGGAACAAAAGGAAACAGCTGTGATGGTAGTACCAGACTATAGTACTTAATGTCTTATTTTTGAAGAGAAAAGCCCTAGCCCTGGACTCAGATTCTTCAAAGAAAAGGAGTCTTCTGCTCAACTGTGATTTTCTGTATGCTTATACTTAATGAAAACTAATGAATTCCACACATGCAGCACCACAAAGCAGTTAGAAAGTATATTGCAACTATGCCTGGCCTCAAGAAAAAGTTATTATCAGAACAGGTGGGGGCCTAGATTATAGATGCACTGGTCAGAGCTACATTCTAAAATGAAGGGGGGCAACAATGCCACCCCCCCTTGAAGACTAGGGAGTAATAAAAAAAAAGTTTGGAAACTGGTAACCATTTGAAATGTTGGGACCTGCTAGAGCGAGTCCCAAAATATAGAGACTGAACAACTGAAAGAATGAAACTAACAAATGCTTAGTCTGAAACAGCTATTTCTCAAAATATTCCCTTTTCTCCAAGGTGGTATGGCAATCTCAACGTTGGTATATATAAGGGGGGGGGGGCTTGCAACATTGGTGGGTGCAGGGAGTCCCTGCAAAAAGAAGTTTTAAGGAGAGTGATTTCTGTGATTTGCTGTTCTCTGGGTTTTCAGTCTTTTTTTTTTTTCCTTTGGCTTTTTAGCACTCTGTATTTCGAGTGCTGACATTTCAATAGGCAGCCATGGAAAGCTATACATGGAGATCCCCTACACTGCAAAGTGAATGGTATGCATCTGGAAGTTGTGCAACCTGGCAGTTTAGAGCTATCCAACACATATGGGGAATTGTCTACACTACCTAGTTCAGATGAAGAGGAAAAAGCAGGAAGACAGAGACTTCCAAGGACCTGAAATAAAGGTTACTGCAAAGGAATCGATAGAGGAATCATGGAATTAATCTGCTGCAGTCTGTTTCAGCACACCAGTAGGAGAAAAGGGCATTCTATTTCTAATGAACATGTGAAGGATGTGTGATTAGTATACAATGTACTTATGTATGTGTGAGCAAAGCAGCTGCAAACACTGGAGCAGACAAGCAGCTGCACTTTATGACAGTATACAGTTATGGAGCTTTGAAAAATAGATCTTTTTTTTATTTTTTGCAAGTCTGAATAAGCTACAGAAAAGTAATGATAATGGGTAATGTAACTTTAAGCTGAAATATAACTAGCCATGGCAGTGAGCCATGACTAAGCATTAATAATGTTAACAAAGTACATGATTTTATTCTTGTCATAACTTCTGTCAAGGGAGCGCCTGTGAATTATCAACTAGTGGGAGTTATTTTAATGTTCACTGCTCACATGCAAAGTTATTGTTTGAATAATTAAATGCATTTTGTGTATTTTCTTGGATATGATGATGTTATATTATCTGATATGTATATATAAGTATAGCCAATACTATTCAAAAAAAATGTTCAGTAGTTTTCAAATCAGGTAGTGATGTATGATACCAAATATCTGTTTTGAGTGACAACAATTAATAATCATTTAGAGAGGAAGGGCAAGACCCAGGTGTAGGACATCCTAGAGTTTGAGACCTAATCAAGAGGCTAGTTATATCTTAGTGACATACAGCAAACTCAGTACACAGGAAGGTTGTCCAGTGATGGGTAGGTGCTATGAGTATAAGTGAACAAGGTACACAATCACAACAAAACATAGCATAAAAGAAGGAGGAAAAAACACCACAAAATATAAGGAAATCATTGGACTGACATTATGTGTAAGGCATACAGAAGAATGGCAATTTTTAATTACTTACACAAGAATAAGTTGAAACTAGTATATTCACAGGAAACTAAGCTGAAATGCAAAGATCAGGATGGATTTTGGAAACTTTTGAGTGGCTGGAATGCATGAACTGTTATATAGCTGCTAAGAAGGCAGTCCTCCTACATAACTCTCTGAGCTGCTCCAAGTTGAAGGAAGTGACAGATGAATCAGGTAGATGGATAATTGTTTTGATTAAAATCAAATGCTTATGTTAAGCTCCATTTGTTGACTTTTATCAGGCGAGAGATGAAAATAAAGCAAATGTAGATTGTACATTATTGATGTTTAACATGGTGATTGATCCCTCATTAGATATGCTTCCAGAAGATAGGAAAAGAAAAAAAAAACAGCCATGCTTAAAATGATCATAGAATATTTCAGATTCCCAGATGAATGGAGGATGAGAAATCCATGGAAAATGATACTTATTTAGGCCCTTCTTAACTTATGGTCATTCTCTCAACTTATTTTTGAAAACATAGAAGAAATAGAAATTATTTTATAAATATGGTTGGATCATGCATCAGTTATCTTTAGCAGACTATCTAAGACAGGTCACACTGCTGACTTGATGAGTTGACCTTTTTTGCCGAATAATGGGAATACCTCAGTGTGGGTAACCTAAGGCTTCCTTAAAAACATTAGAGATCTAGCACAGGCCTTGACTATATAAAAAAGAAGGGAAGTAGAAAAATAGTTGTTGCAACTACAAATAGAATATAAATGTGAAGACAGTGCCCTGGCCCAGCAATCAAGGAGCCTCAATCCTCACCACTAGCACTAGGGAGGTTGTCTCATAGAAGAGGAAAGGATAACTAATATACACAGTAAAGTACAATTTCCCTTAAGTGCACACAGAGATCACAGTCAGTCTGGGGCTGGTTGCTCCCTTGCTCACCAGGTCCCCAATAAGACTCCCCACTGGCACAGCTATAGGGTCCAGGTCTCAGCCTAACTGGGCAAGCTAAAACCTCCAGTACCCTCTCTGTCCAACTAGTGCTTTGTGTCCCTGCCAAGTAGCTGACATAACACACACACACTTTGAGATAAGTATTTATACAACTTCACAGACACTCCTGGGAAAGGCTGACACAGCTTCTCCAACTGTGCCCCTTTACCCAAACTATATGGTAGTAATTACTGCCACCACCCAGTTAATAATATCAGCTACTAAAAGGCCCTTAAAAGGGTGTCCAATTATTACTGTGCAATATTAATATTCAATGGTAGTATGACTAACAGTCAAGGCTTACTTTAGAGTGGCCTATTACAATAACCTCTATAAATATGCAATGTACTCTAGAGCTTATCGCTACACAAAGCAGCCACAGTTAGAAGGTTTTAAAAACATTTAATAATAATTAAAACACAAGACAAAACTACTACACCACAGAGATATCTAAAAGTTCAGAGATCACACAGAAACTTAAAATAATACAGTAGGACAGGTCTGATTTCAAAGAAAAATACCTAATTAATCTTTACTAGCTTTAACTATTCCTACAAGAAATCACAGTGCTAAAACGTACATGTGAGCATAAGGCAGAGTGCTGATAAGTTAGATGTCCAAAGTCAAAATGCTTTCAGTCTCTTGTGAGAAATAGTATTTAAACATTACCAACAAACATGTCTCTAAGGCCCTCCGAAAATTACATCATTTTTGACACTTTGGTTTTCCCCGTATTCATATTGCATCATCTTAACACCTGGTCTGTGTTCTCAGACTACAAAATGCATTATTTAGCAATCTAACACCTCCTCAGAAACATACAATACAAGACATTCACATGTATATGATAGCAGAAACAAGAGCAATAAAGCACCTTCCACATCTAAATTCTAGTCATAAACTTTAGCCTTAAAACAATGGGCATGAAATCTTCATCCAGCTACCCTGGGGCCGAATGCAAACATAAAAGGGTACAACATGCTTCACTGGGCCAGTAGAGTGCAATGTTGTCACATATTTTGCAGTTCCACATGTCATAGTATTCTTTACACTCAAGAAACATGCCTGTATTTTACATTTATTTACAAATGCCAGAGTTCTATATTAAATTCTATTTGAATAGGCTGGCAGCCTTCACCCATCTCTTCCCAATCGTCACAATAAACATCAGTATATAGAAGGAAACAGAAAGTTAAGGAAATCAACCAGGAGAAAAAAGAACTTCTTAGGAATTTACATTATCATATAAATGATGAGCAATGGAAAAGGTATAACATCTTTTACTGGATAAAGGGCATTTCTTTGCAAACAATCATATCTTGTACATTGCAGGAAAGAGTGTGAGAAATGGCAATATTAGCTGCATGGAGTGGTTACATATTCTACTCAAATAAATTACATCTTGGTGGTGGAATAAGAATAACACTTCAGGTTAGTTCAAAGGAAAGGGAGGATTGGTCAACTATTGTAGAAAAATTGAGTCTAGTGTAGATTACTATGACTGAAGCAGATAGATTAGAGATAAAAGTATGAGGTGGGAATATAATAATAGCAAAAGAAGGCTAACCCAGGGCAAATGTCCAGTGTTGAATGGGCTCACAGCAGACTTTTATAAGTAATTTAAACAAGAATTAACAACCTTGTTATTATAGTTCTATAAGGAGATTGAATGAAGGGGAATCCTTTCCTGGAGATACTAATATAGCCAAAGTTTAGATATGCTCTAAGACAAACAAGGACAAAGACCCATCCACACTGCAATTAGACATAGAAATATATGCAAAAATCCTAACAAATAGGATAATAAATGTGCTACTGCAAATGTACTTTAGCAACAGCAATGATTTGTTAAATATTAGGTGGAGGTCTGAACCTGGTAAGAGTATAGGTAAATGATCCGAAGATATATTCAATAAGAAATCTTAATATACAAGACATACAGTAGTTATAGATTTCAGAAAAGCATTTTATTAGATCAAATGGTCTTTAATTTATCACCTTCTAGAAGTAATGAACTTTACAAAAAATTAATTTCACAATCTCAATTAATGTTTAAGAGACATAAAGCATTGATGACCACAAATAGACAGTTACTACTGACAGTAGACCTGACTAGGGGCATGAGGCAGGGATGTCCTTTCTCCCTTTATTGTTTTTATAGGCAAAATATGGGTATACGCATGAGATATGGAAACCCCTTAATTTCAACTTGATTTGCTGATGACTGTGTTCTGTGGGTCTTGCATCCTGAAAAGAATACAAAAGTTGCTTTACACATACTGGAAAAATTGAAACAATAACAAAGATAAAGCTAAGACTTTGACCTTCCCCTGGTTAAGTATGGCTAAGGCAGAATAGGAATTATCATCCAGGGGCCTAAAGGAAAAGATGGTAACAACTTGTTCATATTTTTGGATAACCATCACATATGAAGTAACTAGATTTCTATAGATAATCCAAAGTTACTTTTAAAATAACTAAGAGATAACATTTGGGGATGGAAAAAGAATACATTTCTTTTCTAAACTAAGGTGCAAATTATTAAAATGCATATTCCTCCTGAGGTTCTTTTTAGTCAAGGCTTTTTCAGCATTTTCATAAATTAGGATTCTTAAACCAGTACCAAACATTAATAACATATTTCTTATGGGATGGAACCCACTTAAGAATATGGAGAAATAAGTTATATTTCTATCAAAATGGGGAAGGGTGAGTAGCTCTTTCTAATTTGAATTGGTTCCATGAAGCAGTCACAAACTGCCCGTATATTAGCGTTAGACTGCATCTTAGACCAATATGGAGAACATTGGAGAATGTAATACAATTAGAAGTGTGGAACAATAGTATAAGATCAAAAGAGATAATGATATGTAACCTGCGAGGGTAGGAAGAGTGGGTTGAAATGAAGGTATGGAAATGGCAAGAGTCAAAAAGAGAAGGCTGTTATCGAAACCACATTTAAGGCACTACGAATGTTAAAATAGGTGGGCGTCTATTTTCTGGAAAAAATGGGAAGTAAATGGGTAATGGTTTGCAATGGATGTGAGATCATAGAACAATTTCAATACTGAATTACAATAATTTGTAATGTAGCATACAAAACCAACATTTCCAGTGGCAGAAGAATTTTAGCTAACAGAAAAATTGCAAGTCCGTAAAATGCAAGCTAAAGTGGTAAATGACCAATTATAGAAGTATTTCAAGAGGCTGTCAATAAGTAGAGAGGACTACAAAGAGGGATTGAAAATAAATCATTCTCAGGATAAGTATCTAGACATAATCCTTGAGAATTGGAATAAACTAAAATGAAAAAAAAGACAAAAATGTTTATGCACCTATAAAAAAGAATAACCAGAGAAAGCAGTGTGTAACAAGGTGAAATAAAATGGTAATTATACAATGACTTCCCATTAATATTCGAAAACGTGCACACTGATTGGCCAGCCCAACCAGCATGCCCACTGTAAATCCCACAATATACCAATGGAAAAAGGTCCGGTCACCCGGACTTCTTTCCACTTGTAATATTGTTTAAATTTTATTTTTATTTCTTAAAAAATAAAAATAAAATCTTTAGCTTTGACTCTGGACATATCAGAGAGGCAGCTTGGAGAAAATACTAGGGAAATCAGGTATGCTATTTAGAATTAAACACATGTACCTGATATCCCTTGCATTTATTCCATGTTGTCTCTCCCCTACCCCTAAACTGTAAATATATATATATATCAAAGGCAACTGTGAAAAACACCAACACAGTAGGAAAAACAGTTTATTAAGCGCTTTCATCTGCCAAATGGCTGGACTTCCTCAGAATACAAACCAGGCACTGAACAAGCATATAAATACCCGCCCAATTGAAGTCAATAGCACCAAGTAATGAATTCATTAAATAATTGATTCTTGATGCAAAAAGACAAAATTAAAATGAAATAGCCAATGCTTATAAACAAATACAAAAAAGAAAACATACACAATATATAGCCTATAAATGTTAAATATTCTCGTAAACCATAAAAAAAAAAAATATATATATATATATATATATATATATATATATATATATATATATATATAAATGTATATATATGTAATAAATTGAAAATATAAAGCTCCTAAATGACATATAAAAAATATACATAAGCAATATGCATAAAATAACAAATCAATAAAAATATATATGTTTAAAAATTGTTTAAATGGCAAACATAGATTTAAGCTTGAGGAGACTAGCAATGGCAATGACATCATTAAGACCTGGAGAACGTGCAGCATTACACCTAAGCTGCCATCTAAGCTCCAGGAATTCAAGAAAGATATCACGGGGACCACCTCTAGGGTCAACATCAACATTGTCTACCCCTAAACTGTATTAAATTTTTTTTTAATTAAAAAAAAAAAAAAGCAACAGAGACTTTCTTTTCTCCATTGCTTACGTTTCAAAGCATTGATGTACTGAATATGTATGGGAACGCAAGTCCCATACACATGCGCAGTACATCAGCACAAGAAAGCAGTATACCACCAGCCACAGAAGAACAGTAATACACTGTTATACAAAGACATCATTTAAGAAAAGTAAGCAATTTTTCTTAAATAATATCATTGTATAATAGCAATAACTGACTCCATGGTTGTGGTATATTGAAATTTACCCATGGTTGGCTTCATTTAATCACTCAGGCTTCACCCTCATGATTAAACCATGCCGACCATGGGTAAATCTTCAATATACCACACCACGTCGTCCATTATTGCTTAAATATAATCACAGAATGAGAGCAACAGAATAGAATAATGTGACTGCATACACCCTGAAATATTCTAAATATGTTGTTAATAGCAATGTGTAAATTAATATGTTTACATATCTGGCAACATTCTCTATTAGACTATATTACTTCTAGCTGTTGTCCAAAAATGGGCAAGGCTCACTCAAGCTGTCTTGTTCACAGAGACTAGCTAAATTCCTATCTTCCAGTTTAAAAGTGCTGCTTAAAAAGCATAGCTGACCCCTGTCCTAAAAATAAACCACCCCTAGAAATTAGCAAAACTGAACTCACTTACCTTAACACAGATTTGCATCCACTTTTCACTGACAGTTTTTCCTAGCAGCTGTTGAGGATGGCTCTGCCCACTTCAATCACCCTTTGGGCTCACTAAGCTCCCCTACATTATCCCTTTTCCCACCCACCCCTGTGCTCCTCACTTTTATTACTCCACCCCCTCTTATCAAATTACACATGCACACACAACCCATTTCTACCTGTATCCACCCACTTCATTACCCACCTCCCCTCTATACTCCCAAACCCCACTCATAACTCTCCTGCAATCATACCAAGAACTTTCCTAATCCTATTCTATAACTATGCCATTCACCAGAAATTCGACTGTATCTAATCTGTTTTTAACTCTTGCCCTCAATCTTAATTACCTCCCCCAAACACTTCAACCCACAGCTATCACATCTACAACTTCTCCCTTAAATAATGACAAACCTGTGAACAGTTTCCACAATATATCACCCGACTTACTTAAATACCATGTCATTCATTTTGCAAAACTGATCATCTTGCCCTATACCACCACAAACAAAATTACCTGCTACTATCCAATAACCTACTACAAAAAGAACAGTCAAAAAACACTTTTTTCATCCAAAACAAAATATCCCTGTGTGTGGTCATACACACAACTCAGGACCCTCAGGCACACATGCACTCAACCACAATCACCCTCCTAAAGACCTCTGCTTAGCAGCCATAAACATTCATAGTATCTGTAACAAAATTCCAAAATTCCATGCTTGGCTAACTCAAACACCCCTGACATCCTAGCAGTCAATGAAACCTGGTTAAAACCCCAAATCCAATATATTGATATAACACCCCCAGGTTATAATATACTATGGAATGATAGAACCAACAAAAAAGGAGGTGGAGTATCCCTAATCTATACTTACTCTCTCTCACAATGCTACCCTTCCAGAAAAAACTCTCATCCTTCTCAAATGCCAAAATCCTGATAGGAACCCTACAAATTAATAAATCTAAACAGCTAAGCATAGCTAGTCTATATATCCCACCAGAACATTCAAACTCTTGAAGACATCCTTGCCTAGATGTCAGATAATATCTGCAATGAAACTATTATTATGGGAGATGTAAATATCAGTTGGCAAGATTTAATAACTGAGTTCCCCAACAAATAGTGTAAACCTCTATAGGTTTACCCATCTCATTACCACCCCTACTAGAATGCTCAGAATCAATATACCAGAAGCCACACTCAACTGGATCTTAGTCTTAGACCCACTTAAATACTCAGATCCTCAGACCCTCCCAAATACACTCAGCGACCACTGCCCATATTCATTTATAGATCCACTCCACAAATATCCAAATCTCAGAACTACAAAACCATTAGAAATCTAAAACATTTTGATCAACAATAATTTGTCAGCATTCTAAAACTCTCAGATTGCCACCCTCTAAAAACCCTACCATTGGATGATGCCATATTCTATTTCAACAAGATATTTTTAGACACTCTCAACAGACTAGCACCCCCCCCCCCCCACTAAAAGAGTAAAATCTAACCATGTTCCCTGGGTAACAAAGACCACCAAACAACTCTTACAAAATAGGGACAAATCCTGGAAAGAATGGAATAATAACAGAACTGAATGAAATTTAGATGCAAACAGTTATGAAACAAAGCAAAAAAGCTAATATGTTCTGACAAAAAAAATATTTCTCTAACAACAAACTGAATAGCCACAGAAATAACCCAAAACAAATCTGGGAAAGTATCACAAATCTCCTTACCCCTGGCACAAAACAAAACCAATCTCCATGCCCAGACAAAACACCCTTGCAAATAGCCACTATGCTCAACTCACATTTTATCAACAGCATACACAAATTAGTAACAGATTCCACTTCCCCATGACCTGACCTCAACAAATTCCACTCTGCCTCTACCTCTATATAAAGAAGTCCTCATCTAGAAAGATCCTCTCCCTCCTAGAAAAATTCTCTCCCCTGCAGTAAAGTAATACTTCACCATCTACCCCTTTCTCACTACAACTAATATCAACCACTGAAATCCTCAAACTCCTCAGAAAATTTAAACCATGCTCTGTCCCCTCTGATGACCTCCAACCAGAATACTTAAAACTCGCTGCTGAGGGCATAGCATATCCTGTTAGCATTCTGATTAACTGCTCAATTACAGAATTTTACATTCCACTGAGGTGGTGGTGCTGTGGTAGCATAGTCGCCTCATAGCAAGACGTTGTCCCGTTCGATTCTCAGCTATGGCGTCTTCTGTGTGGAGGCGTACGTGAATGGGTGTACCTTCATTGAAGGTTGTGCATCAGGGCTGTTAACCCGGTACGTAAAAATCCACTACCAATCATTAGCGGACCGGGGTTCTGCTGTGGTGACCCCTAGCTGGGAAAAGCCGAAAGACACAAACAAACCTCTGGAAAAAGTCCATCATCACCCCATTTCACAAAGGAGACAACTCTAATAAACCCTCTCCCCACTATCTAAACTCCTCAAAAAATGCATTCATGAACAACTCCTTCACCATCTCACACATAACAACCTCCTCCCCCCCACCCAACATGGCTTTTGCCCTTCACAAACTACAAACAACACATTAATACTGGATACTGTTCAAAAATCCATCTACTCTGGTAACATTAAAGTTGGACTACTGCTAGATAAGTTGAAGGCTTTTGATAAAGTGTCTCACCAAAAACTTGTACAACACCTTTCTAATATTGGCTGCACTCATCCTACCCACCCATGGTTTAATAGCGACCTTACAAACAAGCAACAATGCATAAAATGGCATAATAATCTATCAGACTAACAAATTAACCAAACTGGAGTACCTCAATGGTCCATATTTGGACCTTTACTTTTTAACATTTTTACCAACAACCTATTGCTCTATTATCCAATATGCAGATGACACTACCATAATCTCCTAATCAAACAACCTCCGACATCTCCAACAGATAACACAAGATACCTTCACCACAGTTGAAGCCTGGCTAAACAAATTACAACTATTTCTTAATACCAAAAAAAACAAAGCTTCTACTCATTGCAACAAACTCCCACCCAACCGACTTTCATATTTTCTCCCATAACAACACAGAAATTGAAATTGTAACTCAAGCTTAACTATTAGGTATCACCATTGACTATAAACTTACATTTGAACACCATGTTAATAATGCCATTAAAAAACCCACTGCAAACTAGGAACCCTATATAGACATAAACACTTCATAGACAACACCACCAAAAAAAGCTCTTGCCAACACGTATTTGCTCTCTTCCCTATTATACGGCACCCCCACTCTCACCAACTTGCATTCATCTCTTCAACATAAGTGTTAATCCTGCTACCATAAAATTGACAAATTTGCCACAAACAGCGCCTATCATTCACACCACTGCCAAGCCTTAAGAGAATTGAACTGGCTGGAATTTCTACATCATCTTAACCTCCTTCAACTAACCATGGCACATAAAATTGTCTGCAAACCAGACAACCATCCTACTCTTAAGGACATTCTAATACCCTGCAGCCTCACCAGGACCCTCTGCTCTGAAAATAAACAACTCATAACTCTCTACGTGCTAAACAAAAGAGATGGGCACTGCCTTTACTCTTACACTGTTGCTAAACTCTGGAATTCACTTCCAACCAGCATAAACACCATTGGCAGCTTCAACAAATTTAAACTCTCCCTAAAAACTACCTACTAAATACTCATATCTGCCCCTGCATCTATCCAAATAGATAAATCACCATACTCTCCTTCATGTTTCTCCCCAGCTTACCTCTTTTTTACCACTCAAAACCAGTAAGAAACTCTAATTACCTATAAGCTACTTTAAACAAATCTACTCTCACTAGTGATTCTTTCTATCCTTAACTATCTTCTCGACCAATCTCCTTTTCTTACATTTCATCCTATTAAAAAAATGTATTATATATTTTTGCAATTATTGTGCTTCTCTCTGATATTGTAGTTCAACTACAGTTCTTCTCATTATGTTGTACTGCATTGCCATGTAAACAGTTGTAAAATATCTGCTGTTATACATACATGATTCTTTGTGGAGCTTTTCTACCTGGGTCTCCAGTGAAAGTGGGTTCCTGACCCAATTGGACTTTCCCGGTCAACAAATATCAATAAATAAATAATAAATAAATAAATGAGGATGGTCAAACCACTTCATAGGTTCATAGATTCATAGGTGGGTACTAAGCTATCTGCCTTAAGGCATTTATAAGCCTAGCCAGAATGTGTTGGTTTTCGCCACCCACTTATATTAGTTCCCTGTGCCTCTGTCCAGCAGAGTCACTGAAGTGATCCCCGAGGTAAACTTTCTGTTTCCCATCCACTCGTCAAGGTTTCTTTTGAAGAGTGTTAGCAAGGAGCTCTGCCTAATGTAGATTGGGATCTTGTTCCAAAGCACTGGCAGTCTCTGGGACAGGAATCTATCCCTCCAGCACATCATATTGATTGTTGTGGTGAGGTTTAGATCCCTAGAGAGTGTGGCTCGAGGGGATAAGGTTTTCTTTAGGTGGAGCATGTCCATCCATTCTGGGATAGACATGGCCTTGTATGTCAGGCAGAGATCACCTATGAGTAGGCGGTATGCAACTGAGTACAACTGGAGTTTCTTCAGTCAAGCTGCATAGGGCATCTGTTTGAGGCCAGTGATCCTCTTGGTGAGGTACTTCTGTGGTCTTTCCTGCTGTTGCAGGTGTCTTGTAAGGTACATCCCAAATGGGGTGTTGTACTCTATGATGGGTCTGATGAGTGATGAGTAGAGGGGCACAATGACCTCTTTTGATCTGGATGTGAACCCTTTTGTGATTAGGGGGCCATGTAGAAGGATTATCTAACCACTTTGGCAATGTGATTATCAAAGGTGAGATTACTATCTACTTGGGTCCCCAGATCCTTTATTAAGTCTTCCATATTTAGGGGACTACCACCTATGTGGTAGTTTGTGGATACTTTGTTTTTTCCAATGGGGATGACTATGCACTTTTTGGAATTTAGCTTGAGGCAATGATTTTGACACCAGGTATCCATCTCACTGAGACCCTTTTGGAGGATGTCTGTGTCAGCCGGAGATAGCCCCTAGTTTGCAATCGTCTGTAAACTTGGTCAGCCATAGTCCTCCTGTGCTTGCCTGTTTCTCTGAGAAGTATATGCCAAACAGGAGAGGTTCTAGGACTGAGCCCTGGGTAATGCCACTTGTAACCGGTTTAGAGTCGGACCTAGCTCCCGCAACTTTCACCATGTGGGTTCTGTCCATGAGCCAGTTGGCAACCCATCTTGTGATGTAGGGGTTTATGTTCAGGCTGGTGAGCTTGTTTATAATACCAGAATGGGGAATGGTGTTGAAGGCCTTAGCGAGGTCTAGGTAGGCTGTGTGTACCACCTTTCCCTCATCTATAGCCTTGGTAACTGTCTCAAAGAAGTCCACCAGGTTTAGGAGGCATGATCTGCTCTTAAAGCCAAACTGGGTAGGCTACAGTGTTTGGAGGTTCCCAATGTCTCTGTTAATCAGTTCCATGATGATGCGCTCCATAGCCTTGCAGACCAAGCCAGTCAGGCTTATAGAGCGATAGTTCCCGGGGTCTGTTGTGGCTCCACCTTTGTGGAGCAGAATGACTGTTGCTGTGCGCCAATCTATGGGTATGTAGCCTGTGCAGAGGCTGAGTTTAAACAGTATGTTTAGGTGAGGAGTTAGTTCATCTTTGAGCTCATGTAGGATGCAGCCTGAGACACCGTCCGGTCCCATTGATGCTGTGTTTTTGGCTTTGGAGAGGGCTGTTTTAACCTGATTGTCTTGATTTCAGGGTCTCTACATTCTTCTGATATGGTTATGGGCCCTTTTGGGGGTGAAGTTTGTGCTGAACCTGTCTGCCAGGATGTTGGTGATATCGGTCGGTTCAGTGTATTTTGTGCCATTCTGCACTAACTCCGAGCAGATCTGAGCATTGCCACTTAGATTCTTGACATAGCTAAAGAATGCCTTGTGGTTATCTTTGGAGTCCTTGGCAATTTTTCTTTCAAAGCTTGCCTTGGATTATTTTATGAGGGAGCATGGTTTCTTGCTGATACTGATCAGGGATGTCTTCCTTTCTTGAGATTTTACTCTTTTCTGCACTAGTTTCCTCCTTCTATTGTATAGCTTGTTTATGGCAGGAGTCCACCAGACTGGTTTCCTTTTCTTGAAGGAGTGAATCTTAGTTTTGCTTGGGATGGCATTATCCATGCATTCTTGTAGCTGCCCGTAGAATGCATTAGTAAAGTATTTTGCAGCTTGGACAGTGTTATCCTTCAGCATGGGGGCTTTGAAACTTGCCACCTCAGTCTTAAGTAATGTGAAGTTTGCTTTTGAAAAGTTTTTCACAGTGGTTTTCTTGTCCAGGGGTGGGGGCGGAATATGGATATCTAAAGTGATTTGTTTATGGTCAGATCTAACCAGCGAGGAGTTGACCTGTGGTATGGAACACCGGTCGCCCATGTTGGTGATGACCAGGTCCAATATGTTGTCACCTCTGGTGGGAGTATTGACCAGTTGAACCAGGGTGTTTGAGTTTATAAATTCTAGGAAAAGTTGGGAAAGGGAGCTAGTACTTTAGTAGTTCTCCCAGTTAATGTTTGGGTAATTGAAATCACCCAATATTAGGGTGTTTGGTAGGACCTTTATGTTTCCCAGTATTTCCAGAAACGTGAAATGGGGGTCCTGGGACATGGTGGGGGATCTGTAGCAAGCTAAAATTTGAATTGCAGTTTTGCCCATTGTTAGCTGCATGTGAATGATCTCTGAAGCATCGTGCTGTGCCACTAACCTGGAGGTGTGGGTATCCTTGATGAATATGGATACACCCCCGCCTTTTGTATTTTGGTTTGGGTTCTGTGGCTGAAATGTTTGGTATGAGTTGTAGCCTGGTAGTGCTGGGGTGCTCTCTGAAACCTTAAACCAGATTTCTGTTACTGCACATATATCGATTTTCTCCATACTGAGGAGTGCCTCGAGTGCATGCATTTTGAGGTTTAGACTTCTGGCATTGAGTAGCATTACCCTCAGTTTTTTGTTACTTGTGCTATTTATGGCGGTGGGTTTGTCTTTTGAGCCTTGCCTAAAAAAGGCGCTATGGCGGTGGCAAGAGCCTTGGCCAGTATTCGAAAGCCAAAGGGCGACAGGTGCAAGCCATCTCTAGCGTAGCAGCATGGCTTGTCAAGCATGTCATCCCAGGCGGACAGACACTGGATCCCCTTTGAATAACACCAGAAACTTAGCCAATTGTTGAAATCCAGAATTTTTTCTTTATACTGTGGTATCATTCTTGGTGAGGGCAGGATGCTGCTCAGGGTCAGGGTCATACCGACCTGGGCTATGTGATCAGAGAGCTATTCCATGTCTCTTTTCATGTAGTCCAGGGATGTACGGCTCAGGTCATTCACACCACCATGGACAATGACAGAGTCATATTTGTACTTGTTCTGGAGTGACCTGAGTGCTTGTGTTATGTGTCAAATCCTGGCACCCGAAAGGCATCTAACAGTAACCTTCTCTTTATTCAGCCTGGTGAGTGGGACGTCAGTGTGCCTGACTATAGAGTCACCTATTACTAATATGTTGGGTATGTTATTTTGCCTTAAGGGCTGTGATTGCATGGCACACTGGTTTTGTGAAGTATGTGTTTCATGGTTTGTGTTGGGGGATGGAGGTTGCTTTGATGTTTGCTTTGGAGGTCTTTGTTGCTTTTGCAGATTTTTATTTAGAGCCTCCAAGTATGTTTTCATGTATTTATGTGTGTTTTTTGCTGGTGCTGGTTTAATGGGTCTATGTAAGACTGGTAGTGTGATGCAAGTATTTCTCTTCTCCTCTTGACTGTCTGATCCAGTCTTGGGTTGAGAGAGATTAGCCTCTAGTTTGGCTGTATAACTGCATCTCTCGCATGTACTAGTGTTTGGTGGCAGGAGGAGGGGGTTGTCTTTGTAAATGAGGCAGTTGTAACATTGCCTCAAAATGCCCAGATTCACCAGTTGGACTGGAGAGTACACCTGAAACTGCCCTTTGGACATGCCTGGATAGGTACAGTGAACTTTACTGGATGGCTAGTAAGGTCGAATAGAGAGCCTTGTCCTTCTGTACAGTACAGGAGGTTCTAGTGCTAGGGTTTATAAGTGCTTGCTATAAGTTTTGAGCAAGTGCCAGGCTGAGAAATGAATGGCTTGAGTACTTAAGTTGAAAGTTTGTCTAGTTCCAAGCGAAAAAGTGAAGATGAGACTTGTTGAAGCTGGGAATAGTTTTACCCTAGCTAACCAGTGCTGCCCGGCTTGCAAAACTGAGCAAATATGGTATTTATAGCAGGGAAATGAAAGAGATAGAAATTAGCCCAAAATGGCCAATGAACTACTAATTTCTGGGCTGAAACCACTCCTCCAGGGACAGATAGGCTGTTCAAAGCTCCCCTCTCTCACAGGTGAACAGAGAAACTTCCTTCTATCCAAGTAAGATATGGGCAAACACAGAGATTTTTAACACAGCCCTGAATTCAGCACTAACTTGAATACTGGACTATACTAGCTTAGAAAGGCGGGAAACAAGTATATATATTTTTGTTTTTTGGGGTTTTGTTTTTTTTTTTTGCAGAAAATAAAGCAGATGCGCTAAAAAAAAACAGTTTAAAAGCACAGAAAAGGATACTTATTGTTATATATCGCAGATCAGAGTTGTAGTCAATGCCCCCAGTAGTAAAGTAGAAAGAAACTCAAATACATTAAAAGCAGATGAATAAGTGCAATTTTGTTTTATATATATATATATATATATATATATATATATATATATATATATATATATATATAAATACAATAGAAAACGAACAAACTGATTTAAACAAGTTACCCAATTAACCAGAAAAAACTCAAAACTGAGCCCTGTTCCAGCAGTCTTCAATCAGACAAGTTCTAACTGCACACCCCTGCTTACTAGGGTGCAGGGGAACCTTCTCCAAAAAAAATGGCCTGGATCAGTGCTCAAGTTATACAAACAAGGCTAGATTCGGCAGGCCTGAATCTAGTCTATGCTATAGCAACAAGGTGCACCAATATCAGAAAGAAACAGTTCAAATAAGCAGTCACAATAAGCCTGTGACCAGAAATTCCAAGCTCAGAAGGGCAGAATCCAACCTCTCCTCCTACAAGAGTACAGACCACAAACCTTCTTAATGTAGAATAACTAGCCTGAAGACCAAGTATTTAAGCCAGAACTAATACACTTTTAGAATAGCAGACACTGGGCCTTCAGTCAGCAATTCCCAGCTTAGAAGGATGTAAGCTACCTGTCCTGCCACAACAGTACAGACCACAAACCTTCTTAATGTAAAACAGCCTGTATGAAGCCCAAGTGCGTAAACCAAAAGACTTAGAATAACAGTTACAATTTAAACAGGCTATGACCAAGCAGTAATAAATGCAGCAGAATAAATAAAACTGAGTACTTTTAAGAAAAGCAAAATAAAGTAGGAGGAAACACAAATACAGCCAAAGCAAATGAATAAAGTGCAAACATTTTTTTAAGTGCAAGAAGAGAGGAAGGAAGATCCTAAGTGGGCTAGCCTTCTCAAATCTTCTTTCTGTATTAAGTAGAGTGAACACTAGACTCAGAATATGATCTAACTGTACTCGGTTAAGTGAGCAAATGAGATGTACCCAGGAGGAGTGTTCTAATACAGACTTCCAGTAGGGGCAGGCAATTCCAGAGCCACCAACACTAATACCAACACAGGAACAGGGAGGGTGGGGAACTAACTGCAGAGAGACACACAGCACACTGTTCAGAAACACACAATTAGGAAACAGAAAAAATGAAAGTACAGTACTTTTAAAACTGCAAGTTTGTACTTAACAGAAGACTAAAATTCACTACTGCAAGTATTACTTAGCTTCATCTTGTAATGCAGATGTTTGTAGCCAAGCAAGTCTCTCAGGAGGTGAGCATAAAATGATTTCTCAAACTTTGTGGCTAGCACTTAAAGTACAGAGGATTCCCTCTAGGCTATTAAATATCAGATAACAAAGAAGTGATAACACCACCCCCTCTTATAGCAAAATAACTGCAGAGAGACACACAGCACACAGTTCAAAAACACACAATTAGTAAACATAAAAACTGAAAATACAGTACTTTTAAAACTGCAAGTTTGTACATAACAGAAGACTAAAATTCACTACTGCAAATCTCACTTAGCTTCAGCTTGCTAAAGAACTTAACCAGTGTCAGGAAACAGACTTTAGCTTTTATGAAGCTAGTTTGACTAGTGTTAAGGTTTGTAGGTCCCTAATTTCATTATTTATACAGATTGCCTCCATATATAACTTATAGCTGCATATCTTCTGCAAATATGTGGGGAGGGGGGGTGTAATAAAAGCTATTACCAGAACACCAGAAGACTGATGCCAAACAAAGAAGACTTTGGGTTTTGGATTCTTGGTGTAATTGCCCCAGGTTATATGATAGGGACATACTGATATAGATAATGGTTTGTCACTGTTAATCTATATTTTTAAAACTTGGAGAACACCACCAGGGCAATAACAAAAACAATATATACATAAAGAGTGGTAGGTGGATCCCTGGAGGACTAGATCTGAACGAATGGAAGGTGTATTGGACAATCTTTGAAGCAGTACAAATACTAGGATTCCTTTAGGATTAAGAAGGAGTAGATAGTCCTTTCACCCATTCAAAGTAAAGTGTGAACAGATTGACAGGACATGAATAGAGAGGAGGATAAATTGGGACAATACATTTTTCACTGGACAACCACAAGGAAACGGGGAGTAATGCCAGTCCCCTAGTTAGATGAGTCAGGTTAAGTACAAATGAAAAATCATATCTGTATTGCTAAAAGGAGAGTAGTGGTATATTTATTAACAATAACTTCTGTTATTATGTCAGTCAACATGAATGCTGTATATGAATATGATGTACAAAGGAGGATAATGGGAGAATGTGAAAATGTGGGTATAGCTTTAAAACGGTTCTTTCTGTTTAACGTGTTGTATTATAAAATGTCTTCTTGTATTATAAGGTCAGTCTGATAAATATGGATTATTTAATGCCAAATAAACTGATACATTTTAAAAAGTGGATATTTTGAAAGGATGGGGTTAACGTCACTGTTGATACGGTATATTTTCAACTTTATCAAAAATGACACAAGATGTATTCAGGGACTTAAATAGAACTAAAACTAGAACCTTAGGAATAAGTTGTGTCTTGTCTTTAATTCAGTTTGTTGTGCTGGATTAAGACTTCATTTAGGCCTTGAATTAAAAACTGAATCAGATAACATGAGACCAATAGGCCCACTCTTTAGATTTAATAAAAGTAAGAGAAGGATCTTTATCTCAATGAACTCCATTGTCATGGAAAAAATTAACATTATTTATGCACATGGTAACATCATCTAGTATTTGTAAACCAAAGTTAGGCAGCTACATAAAAGTCAAAATATGTAAAGGAGTTACATTCTGTACTCATACATGTCTTTAGTGGTTAAACACAGAGTGATACAAACTATAAACAAGATGTATTGCTGCTTTCTGTTATGCATTTCATAGACTAAAACATATGCAGAACACATAAAAAATAATTTTCTAAAACCAATTCCCCTTGTTCCCTTCCATTATGAAATATTCCTGTTATATTGGATTGCATCTTAATCCTGATATCACCAAAAATATATTTGTAAAAACATTTTTCCATCTTACCAGGAAGCCTATACATTCCTCATAAATAGTTAAATTTTCCTAACGGTGAGTATACTAAAGAAGCTTTCTTTTCTAATGATAGTTCATGTGTTTTTGTATTTTATTCTGTCCTTTAATTCCTATAATAACTGTTCCAATTATTTTCTTACTATTTCTATATTACCAGTCTTTTATACTATCTCTCTTTCTCTCATATTAAAATGTATTACTCCCTCTTGTGTTGCATGCCCTCCACTTTTCTATTTACTTATATTTACTTCTACTCTGTCTAGTTAATTTACTAATTATTTCATAACTTCAGTTATCCAGACTTTATTTTTCATCAGTATGACCAATCATCAGGATCACTTAAAATCCAAGGTATTTTAATGTGTTTTATTCCATGAACCACTAATGCAAATAATGCTGCATTCATAGGGCATCCTTGTTTTAACCCTTTTTCAGTCTTTATTTCTTGCTATGAAACAATTCACTAAAGATTGTAACCTTAACTAGTCATAAACAGATCTAAGAAAGATTATTTTCATTGGTATCTAATATTGTTCCATTAATTCCCATGCCTTTTTGTATCTAGAATTGTTAAACAATTTCATTGCATTATACACCACCATTTAGGTTCATAGGTTCATAGGTTCATACTAGGCAATCTGCCCTGGGGCAATTACAAGCCTAGCCCGATTCTGTATGGCTTACGCCACCCCTTGATTTGAGTATACTGTGCCCTTTTTAAGGTTTAGTTTACTGTGCCTCTGTCTAGGTGACACGGCAGTAATCCCTGGGACAAACCTACGATCCCCCATCCACCTATCGAGATTCTTCTTGAAGAGATTCAGTGAGGTGCTCTGCCTCACATGAATTGGAATTCTATTCCAGAGCGAAGGGAGCCTCTGGGTTATGAACCTGTCCCTCCAGCAAGTTCTATTTATTTCTGTGCTGAGGTTCAAGTCCCTCAAGCGTGTGGCTCTAAGGGATTTAGATTTACTGAGGTGGAGCATGTCCATTAATTCTGGATTTGACATAGCTTTGAATGTCAGGCATAGATCGCCTCGAAGTAGGTGGTATGCAACTGAGTAGAGCTGGAGTTTTTTTAACCGAGCAGCATATGGCATCTGTTTGAGACCCTTGATCCTTTTGGTGAGATACTTTTGGGGTCTCTCTAATTGCTGCAGGTGTCGGGTAAGGTACATCCCAAAAGGGGCATTGTATTCTATGATGGGCCTGATGAGGGATGAATAAAGGGGCACGATTACCTCTCTTGATCTAGATTTGAAACCCTTCGTGATGAGGTGGGCTATGTAGAAGGTCTTTCTAACCAATTTGGCAATGTGGTTTTCAAAGGAGAGATTGCTATCAACTTGGGTCCCCAGGTCCCTAATAACTTTCTCTGTACTTAATGGGTTTCCGCCTATGTGGTAATTTGTGGGCACATTGTTTTTGCCAAAGGGTATGACTATACATTTTTTGGCATTTAGCTTTAAACCATGGTGCTGGCACCAGCTATCTGTCTCTGTGAGACCTTTTTGAAGGATGTTTGTGTCAGCTGGAGAGTCGATTATGGCGCCCAGGTTTGCAGTCGTCTGCAAACTTGGTGAGCCATAGTCCTTCCATGTTTGCCTGTACCTCGGAAAAGTATATACCGAACAAGAGTGGTCCCAGGACAGAACCCTGTGGGACACCACTTGTGACCGGTTTCGAGTCTGACATGGCTCTAGCAACTCTCACTCTGTGGGTTCTGTCTTTGAGCCAGTTTGCGACCCATCTTGTGACATAGGGGTTTATATTTAAGCTGGATAGCTTATCTATGATGCCCGAGTGGGATATTGTGTCAAATGCCTTTGCAAGGTCCAGATAGGCTGTGTGGACTACCTTCCCTTCATCTATGGCTTTGGTGACTGTTTCAAAGAAGTCAACCAGGTTCAAAAGGCAGGATCTGCCCTTGACAAAGCCGAACTGGGTAGGATCTAGTGTCTGTAGGTCCCCAATGTCTTTGTTTATGAGCTCCATGATGATCCTCTCTATAGCCTTGCAGACTAAGATAGTCAGGCTTATGGGGCGATAGTTTCCAGGGTCCGTAGAGGCTCCAGCTTTGTGGAGTGGGACCACTGTTGCTGTACGCCATTCTGTGGGCACATATCCTGTAGTGAGGCTGAGATTGTATAGCTGTTTTATTTGAGGGATTAGTTCCTCTTGGAGTTCATGTAGGACGCAACCTGGGACGCCATCTGGTCCCATGGAAGCAGTGTTTTTTGCTTTGGAGAGGGCAGCCTTCACCTGAGCATCAGAGATGTTTGGGAGGCAGCCCTCTGCCAGGATAGATACTTGCTCTTTTGGGGGGGGGCGGTGGAGAAGTTTGCACTGAACCTGTCTGACAGGATATTGGCAATGTCTGTGGGTTCAGTGTATTTTTTGTCGTTTAGAATCAACTCAGAACAAGTCTGGGAGTTGCATCCCAGGTTCCTAACATAACTGAAAAAAGCCTTATGATTGTCTTTTGTGTCCTGTGCAATTTTTCTCTCGAAGCTGGCCTTAAAGGATTTTATGAGGGATCGTAATTTTTTGCTAGTACTGATCAGAGATGCCTTCCCTATTAAGGATTTTGCTCTATCATGTAATAGCTTCCTCCTTCTGTTGTACAGTTTATTTATGGCAGGGGTCCACCAGACTGGATGCCTGCCTTTGGATGATTGGGTCTTGGTTTTGTTTGGGATAGCATGATCCATGCATTCCTGGAGATGTCTGTAGAATGCGTTTATATAGGATTCTGCAGTTTGGGCCATAGTTTCCACTGGCCCTGGGGCCTTGAAGGATTCCACTTCGGTTTTGAGAAGTGAGAAGTTCGCTTTTGAGAAGTTTTTCACTGTGGTTTTCTGGGCTGGGGTTGGGGTCGGGATGTGGACATCCAGTGAAATTAATTTATGGTCTGATCTTACCAATGAGGGATATACTTCTTGTGTGGAGCATTCATCAGGATCACTTAAAATCCAAGGTATTTTAATGTATTTTATTCCATGTTAGGAACCTAATGTCACTCCTTCTTTTATTCCATAAATATCTTCTTTTATCAAAATCAACATTTGTTTGCATTACTTTTTATTCTGTATATTCCACCCTGCACTATCCATATTGATGTCTTCAATTTTTTTCTTGTAAAGATTCCTATAATTATCTTACAATCAAAAAGTCCTAATATAATTGGTTTCTAATTCCTTAAATCTCTTTTTACCTTTCTTTTCTGATAACAATGTTGTCACTGCTAAGTATCCCTTCATCTTGTAATCCTTCACCTAACAACTCATTAACCTCCTATGTCACTATGGACAGGGGCAATCTGTAATATACTCAAGGTATAGGTACAAACCTGTTCCATCTTCTTGCCCTTAGGGGCTACATACTGGGTAAAATCAGGTTACACTGGCTAGGTTTAAAGCTGTTAGTTTCGTCATCTCCTATGAACCTCTGACAATCAAATGCTGGCCTTTTTATCTACCTCAGAAGCTTACGCTGTTATAGTTACAGCTGCTTACATTCTATCGGATGCTATTGTTAGCACAGCTCTAGGCTACCTGCTCAGCACAATTAACTTGCAGCAAAACACCCACCCCAAAGCTGTTCATATCATAGCTGGTGATTTCAACCACACAGACTTAAAGACAGTTCTGCCTACATCTCATCAACACATCAAATGTGCAACTGGGGGAAAACACACTGGACAAGGTCTACTCAAATATCAAGGATGGCTACAGGACAAAACAGATGCCTCATTTAGGCCAGTCACATCATTTATCCATACTCCTGACCCCAACATGCATTCCTCTCAGGAGAAAAGTCCAAACTACCACAAAGACTGTTAAAACATGGCCTGGAGGAACATTCTTGCAACTACAGGATTGCTTTGAAAAGACTAACTGATACTTTTTTGAGGATCAGGGCTTGGAAGTATACACATCAACTGTACTCTGCTGCATAAAAAAACTGTGCTGACAATGTCACTCTCAGCAAACATATCTGTGTATACTCCAACCAGAAACCCTGGATGATGAAGGAGGTCAGATCTCTCCTCAAGCACTGCAGTGCAGCCTTCAGGTCTGGTAACAGAGCACTTTACAGCATGGCTAGAGCCAACCTAAACAGAGCCATCAGAAAGGCTAAAGTGGCCTACAAAAGGAAGATCGAGGACCACTTCATGAATAGTGATCCATAGTGACTATCTCAAGGCATCCAGCACATCACTAACCATAAAACCAGTAACCATATGGCTGTTGATCCGGACACTTCAATGGCAGAGGAACTTTATTATTTCTTTGTTCATTTTGAGGTGGAAACAATAAAGACAGTTAGGTCTAGGCCCCAGGTGATAGGCCCCAGCAGTCTCATGTCACCCACACCAACCCCTTATAACCATACCTTCACACTTCAAGAGCATGATGTGAGGCATGTGTTCAGAGTGGTCAACCCAAGAAAAGCTACAGGCCATGATGGAGTGACAAGACTGGTGCTGAAAGAATGTGGATAAGCTCTCTGAGGTCTTTACAAAGATCTTCCACCTGTCCCTGTCTAAGTCCACCAATCCATCCTGCCTGAAATCTACCATGATCAGTCCACTGCCAAAGAAACCTGTTATCAGTAGTTTCAATGTCTACCGACAAGTGGCACTTACTGTAGTTATTATGAAATCCTTTGAACAATTGGTCCTGTGACACATTAAAGACAGTCTCCCAGTCACCAGTGACCTATACCAGTATGCTTATAGAGTAAACAGGTCTACAGAAGATGCCATCTCCACCACCTTACACACTGCACTTTCCTATCTTGAGCATTATGGCAGCTTTGTGAGGATGCTCTTTGTAAACTTTAGTTCAGCTTTCAGCACAGTCATCTTGGACAGACTGGTCACCAAATTCACTGGCTTGGGACTTTCACAACCACCTGCCACTACATCAAAGACTTTTTGACTAACCAACTCCAGATGGTTAGATTAGATCCCTGTCTCTCCTCTACCCTCACATTTAACACCAGCATCCCGTAAGGCTGTGTGTTGAGCCCCCTTCTGTATACTCTCTACACCCATGACTGTGACCCCTCCCATTCATGGCCGGCCTTAGACATAGGCCAACTAGGCAGCCGCCTAGGGCACCGCTATAGCAGGGGCACATTTCCAGTATTTATTTGGTGTAGGTAGACCAGGTTGGGGGCACCTGGGTGGTGTGGGGGGGGGGGGCTCTGTGGAGCCTTTTTGCCTAGGGCACCAGCTGACCTAAGGCCGCTGCTGCTCCCATTCTACCAATACTATCATTAAGTTCACAGATGACATGACAGTGATTAAACTCATCTCAGGAAGAGACGAGACAGCCTATAGGGATGAAATTCAAAGACTTGACAACATGGTGCACCAAGAACTATCTTGCCCTGAACTCTACCAAAATAAAATAACTCATAATAGATTTCCTGAGACACAACACAGACCACAACCTAATACATATCAATGGAGACTGTGTGGAAAGGGTTCCTGCCTTCACGTTTCTGGGTATACATGTTGCAGAAGATCACTGCTGGTCCACAAACACCACTGAGGCAGTCAAGAAGGCTCAGCAGCATCTCCACTTACTGCAGGATAAGCTACTGCTGTCTTTTTACTGCTGCTACATTGAGATTGTGTTATCATACTGCATCTCTATGTGGTATGTCAGCAGCTCAGTGGCAGACAAGACAGCCCTTCAGAGGATCTTAAACTCTGCCCAGAAAATCATTAGCTGTACACTGCCCTCTTTGGAAGAACTTTTCAGCTCTCGCTGTCTCAGTAGGGCAGCCAGCATCCTGAAAGGCCTTTCTCACTCTGGATATTATCTATTTGAGTTACTGTGCTCTGGCAGATGGTTCAGGTCTATCCCATCATGGACAAATAGACTTAAGAACAGCTACTACCCTAGACCCATATGAGTACTGAACAACGCCAAACACTTACACTGACTGACGCTGACCAGCACAAAAAACAGTCACTCTTGCACTACAAAGTACGTTTACATTCCTTTGCACTTTATTTAATTTTTTAATATCAACAACTGCACTCTCAATTCCACATGTGCAATATATCCAAGTGCAATAATTCAGCTGCTCTATTGTATTGTCCTTTTTTATGTAATTATGTCCATTATATGTGATTGCACCTTTAGGATTGCTACAAGTTCCATTGTACTCTGTGCAATGGCAATGAAGAATCTTAATTATCTTAAACTTATAAACATTTTTAATAAACATTCACTTTTTTCTTACCTATATCTTTATAAAATCTAGTCTATTCAGTCTATTGCTGGTAAAGAATCAACTTTCTGTTATTTATATTTCTTTTTAACTGATCAACAGTACTTTTATTTGTGATTTTTCTCCTCCTGATCCTTTCTCCATAGTTATGAAGCTTTCACATACTGTTGATATTTTATCATTTCTTTTATGCATACATACCACTCTTTGTTCTATTTAAATATAAACTTTCTGTATTTTTTGTTAAAAAATAATGTACCAGTCTATCCAAATTATATAAAAACGTGTCATTTTCCATGTTCTTTAGTCTTTTCTTTCTTTATTTAGTATGCTCATTGTACTACAATCTCTATCTCTTAATATCTTTGCTATCACTCATTATGTTTTACTCTACCCTAAAAAACATTGCAGAAACCTAAATGATCTAAAAACCTACAACAGTACTGCTTCCACTGTGTTCTTTTAAAAACTTACAGTATAAAACAAAGTAAAATTTTGTTTTCAAAATCCTCCTTTGGTATTTAAGATTTCTTTCTTTTTTTTAACAAGAAACATCTTTATTAAATTATCACGTGTGACACAGGCAAACTTACATTTATACAAAATGAAAACAAATGACAATGACACAATTTCATTTGCAAACATTATACATTATAAACTATGCTGACACAACCACAGTTGCAAACATTACACATCACTTATAACCTTTCTAGTCATTGTCAGTCAAACATTACATAGTTCATTCAAATTCTGACTTCTTTTAAACCTTGTTCCTCCTCTGTGTGTATCCTTCCCACAATTTGCACTTCTTCCTATGTAATTTGCTCCTACACTTTCTAAAGATCCCAATTCCAGTTGTTTTGTCTCTGTTACTATATTTGCTACTTCTACTAAACTTGTCTGAGACTTTGATTTCCATTTTCTAGTAATTTTTGTCAGTCACCATAATTATATTCAACAAGGCCTTACTATATCTAGGCAATTCCAATTCTGTATCATAGCTCAAAAACATAATTTCCTTAGTTACACCAATTTGCTCACCCAGTATCTCTGACAAAGCAGTTTGCAGAGAATCTTTAAAGTCTGCCAACTCATTATACTCCCAGAAAATATGTTCCAAGTTACCTCTTTCTTCTCCATCACACCTCCAGCATTTGCTGTCTACCTGAGTCTGCTTATAGTATAAAAATAGCTATGTAAACACTTCCAAGCAAAGATCCTAAATTTTCTACACAACGTTGCATATTTGGGAGACATACATATATTCCCATTGTTTATTTGTGAATTGCTTATCCAATCTCTCTTCCCAATACTTTCTAACCTCCTCTGATTGATTCTTATAGTTATCATGCAATATTTTATATTCTTTACTAATTATTCTTTTTTAATGGCACCTTCTGCTCTAGATTCTACTAAAAAGTCTACCAGTACTGGTCGTTCATTTAGGACCCCCATTTCTTTCTCTTTGCCTATTCTCTGATATCAGTCCTTGAAAGGAAAGCAATCTCTAAACTGCAGTCCAAATAAGTTCTTAGCATCTTCCCATTCTATTACCTTTCCTTCTCTAGTTATTTGCTCCCAATACTTTGGTTCCTTTGCTAGGTTTCTCCAATAAATTCTAGCCCCCTCTTGCCTATTGGTGTATCCCTAATTGCAGCCATCCTTATTGGCAGAATCTCCTTTCTCCATTATCATTTTGGTTCAGTTCTTAGAACACCTTCTGCACCTTTATGACTATATTATGTATGGTTATTGTTATTCTCCTTAAAGGTCTGCATCCAAAATCCCAGTCTCGCCTTGTTTCTAGAGCTCACCCCACCATTTCATCAGCATCCCTTTCCACTCTGAATTATAGTTTTCTCCTTATGCTATGTATAGGAGCCTTACCTCCTTTGTTCTGAAATACCTCTTCAAATTGGGTAATCCCAATCTGCCTTATTCTATTAGAAGAATCAGCTAATCCCACTTGACTCTTCACATCTTCCTCTCCAAGAGTGTACTTCAGCTCTTTATTAATTGCTATCCACAACTTCTCATCTGGTTGATAAAAAATATTCTTGACCTGTGTATAACACTAAAGGAAGGGACAAAAACATTTTAACAGCTTGTATCTTACTATCAATATCCATATAAAACAGCTTCCATTTTCTCAGTTTTTACATTATCATTTGTTTAGTCTCTTCCCACATATCCTTAGCTGCCACACCATACTCATTGTATCATATCCCCATAAATATGAATATTGCTGAACCAAATCATGTGTGGATACATAGTTTACCACTATTGCTTTTGTCTTAGCTTCATTAATTTTGTATCCCCAAAAAATATGAAACTGTCTCAGAATGTTTCATAATACTGTAATGTCCCTTTCTGATTTTGTCAGGTATAAAATAATAGCACCTCCAAATAGAGCTAGCCTTTCTTGACTACCACACCAATTATATCCTTGAATGTCTGAGTCCCTTATTTTCTTTGCCAATGGTTCAAAATATAATGCAAATAACAAAGGGGAGAGAGGACACCCCTGCCTGGTTCCTCTGCTCAAGCAGAAATTATCATTGAGGACCCCACACACTTTAATTTTCACCTCCGATCCCTCATATATCCTCCTAGTCAAACATAATTGTATCAGGGAATGCAAATGCTTCCATTGCTTTGTTCATAAAGTCCCAGCTTACTCTGTAAAATATTTTCTCTGCATAAAGACCCACCAACACCAGTGGTAGTTTCTTACATTTTGCTTCCCTCTGCATCATCACTGTTCTGTTAATGTTGTCAAATGTTTGCCTCTTCTCCCCAAAACCACATTGATCCACATCTATCAATTTTAGCATCACATTTCCCATTCTTTTAGCCATTATAGACATAAACACTTTATAATCATGGTTTATTATTGAAATGGACCCGTATGAAGCTGGATCTGATGAATCTTTACCCTCTTTAGGTATTACAGCTGCCAACAATTTCTTCCAGGATGTTCATACTTCTCCTCCTCTTAAAAATACTGTTAAATAAAACCTTCCAGATCTTTATCAGTTTTCTACCCTAGCATTCAGACTTCCACATGAACACCATCTATTCCTAGGTACTTTCATGTAGATTGCTTATGCATCACCATTTGTATCTAATCTCCTTCTGTCTTAACTGTTAGTAATTGAGCCTCATCTACCTCTAAACTTGGGATATTTAATTCTTCGATAAACATTTCCATTTATACCTTTTCTTGATCTCTGTATTTCTCTGCTTTATACAGACCTTTATAGAATATTTTTTGTGGTATCCCCCTATTCTGCAATACTTTAACATTTGGCAGTCCCTCTAAATAATTTTACTTACTTCTTAACCATATCTCTCTTTCTTTTATTTCCACCATATGTTCATAGTTTAGTACTAGGCTAACTACCTTTGTGGGCCATTTTAAGCCTAGCCATTTACCCCATCTGAGAATCAAACCCTGGACCTTGTGTTTGTAAGGTAAACACCTTAACCATGATGACAACCTCCCACCCCCCATATTTTTAAACTCCACTTTAACTTTAACCCACTCCCTAGCTATATTTTCAGAAGAAAGGTCTATCTTCTATAATAGCTCCCGAATAATTTCCACTACCCATTCCTTAAATTTTTCTCTTTTCAGCAGATGGATGGGAAAGCATCAGTGTCTCATTTTTATTTCATTACCCTGTATTTCTATTTTAGTTACTATTGATGCATGATCTGAAATATTTATTGGCTGCATATCAAGACCTTCAATTAAATACATGTTCCTGTGAAATGTAATTTCTGTCTAGCCTTACACAGTTTTTGTATCTTGTAGAATAATATGTAAATTCACTCTGAACTCCTAGTACTGAATTCACATCTTCCATGCCAGATATTTCTTTCTTTTGTTCTTTCCCATCAACCATGAGCAAATATTTTATAGTATCCCTACAAACTCTTCCATCTCCATTTCTTCTTTTTTCTTCCTCTTAAATCACACTTAAAGTCTCATACAATTGCTATGTCCATGCTTATCCCTACATATTTGTTGTAATTTCTTCAGATCTCTTAATTCTTTCTTTCATTGCAGTACTTGTATGCAATACTATCCATCACTCTACTTCCATTAGTTTTCCAGAAAATGTATAATATCTTCAACAAGTTTTATATCTAATGCAGTCATAATCATTTGAATTCCTGAACATGTGTCATTACCAAGATTGTAACCCAGTACCCTTCCCCATTACTTGTTAAATTGTAACTTCTTTACTTTCATTAAAATTGACACATCTAATAAACATTCTTCACTGATCTACACTACTTTACTAAGCCAGTCTTCTTTCAGCACATTTATACAAAACATTTATATAAAAATAGAAAATGTACCCTTTTCCCTTTGTGTCTATATTTTTTGCAGTGATTTCTTCTTGTTCCTATCACTTGCTTCACCTTACTGGTTATTATCCGTCTCTTCATTTGTTCATTTTGTAATACTTCAGAGTGATTACTTTGCTCAACATCATTAATTCTCATTTACCCTTCTTCACTGCCCTCATTTGCAGAATCTTTCCAAAACCCTCCACCAATTTGCTCTACTCCCTTCATGACTAATGTATTTCCAATACATTCTACTTCGGTCTGTTTCTATCAGCAATTTCAACATGATTGTTATTTTGCTCAGTTTGTTCTTGCTGTACACCATCATTTCACAATTAAAGCATAGATGTTCTTTTTGCTTATATAAACATTTCACAGATTTTAGCCACATGCCCCACTTGCCCACATTGGCTACATCTTCATTTAGTGGACTCACTTATTAAGTAAGCATCTTCCCCAGAGTAATAGCACATTTTATGTTGTTCATTGACTCTCATGGTCTACATTACTCTTTAAATATTCGTAATGCACAGAATATGCTTTACAGCATTATTAATGTTCATCTGTGTCACAAAATGCATTCCATGGTCTAGAGCATAATTTTTTTAACCGTTATACGTTTTGTTGAGTAAATGCACAGTATTTCACATATTTTCTAAACATATTTTAATATCCTTCTTGTGCAAAATATCCATTGTTGAATGATAAGTTTCTTATTTAACACATTCACTGCCCTTGTAAAGTTCATCTCATTCCAATGAAACAGAATCATTTCTGATTTCACCTCTGTCATAAAGTATTGCAAAAGTTCAAAGCATTCAAACATTGTACTATAAAAAGCTTTCCTGAATATATTAGAGAATTAATTGCCCCACGTGTAATAATTAAATTTGCAGTCTTTCTTTATTGAATTTCTCACCATTGGTCTTCTTTTTTCTCTTTCCTTTTTTCCAGCATGTACTCCTTTTCACAAATGGGATATTGTGACATTTCTATAATACCTTATCATATCTCTGCATAATCATTGCATCAATCACAACATCTAAATTATTCCTTTCTTTCCCATAATTACTAGAACTGCCTTTCCATTTTTTTCAACATGTTTTCTCATGGTTTCAGACCATGACAACAGCATCTTCTCACTTGACTCACTTTCAGCAAAAATTTTAGCAACATAACCATTTCAAGTCCACCTATAACAAGGTTAGTTATTTCAATTTGTGAATGTAAATGATTATACAAATATGATGTTTCTAATATTCTTGCATCTATTTCCAGATCTCTGCCTCTGCCTTCTGGCTGTGACGGCAGTATTCTTTCTATATCCATATTCCCTGCAAGAAACCCAGACATATCTCCCTGGCCAGAAGAGTATGGAAAGTTTCCCACTGCCCTGGCAAAATTACCCCAGTCAGTAGAATGCCACCTTGTATATCCCCTGAAAAGAAACTACTAGTCTAGTGGGCAGACCTCTGACCTGTCCATGTTTTAGAGAAATACTCCTATTTTCAGACCTGATTCACTCGTCCATGTGATTTTCCTATTTTTGGAGGTATGTTCTTATTTCCAGGCTTGGTTTACCTCTTCACACAATTGATACATGATTTTTGAAGCTGTGTGGTATTCAGAAAACCACACTACATGACCAGCATACTAGTGAAATTAATAATTAAAAGAAAGAAGACATCTTACATGTTCTTTTTTCAGAAGTAAAAAATAAAGGACCTTGTGTGGTAGAATTATGTAATACAACTCATTAAAGTCTAGAGATTTTACAGTGTCTCTTAGAGAATGTGTTTATATTTCTCCACAATTGTTGTCACTTTCTATTTTGTAAACATGTTTCTGAGTATTATCCAATTTTCCCTTTGGAAGTTGAAAGAGTTATATGCTATTTGGTATTCAAATGTACACTAATTAGACTTTGAGATTTTAGGAGATACACCTGCTATTGAAAGTTTTTTTTCTTACTTTCAATGTCTGCAGGATATATATATATACACACACACACACACACACACACACACACACACACACACACACACACACACACACACAAACACACACACACACACATAAATAAGTAAATTATGCATAATTTGAAGTAGCCAATCAAGTCTGTATTTTGAAAGATAGAAAATAACCAGATTATGAGGCACGCCTTACACAACACAACAAGAACTTGTAAAATTACCTCCGGACATTAAGAAGAGCTCAAAGACAGAACTCCAAACTCTTGAACAGTGAAGGAAAGACTTTATATATACATATTTTCTTCACATAATCTTCACATATTCAGACTGAGTCAGCGACATAGATGGACCTATAGCCTGCCAAAACATGCTCTGACAACACAGTATGCTCACACAGGAAATTCCAAATGTAAAAGTGTAGAACTGGTACACACATGACAGTCAAAACAAGTAAAGCTATACAAGGAAGCATTTTGTAGTTACACCACCTCCTGTACCCAATCACCTACCCACATTTATGTTTTACCTCCAAGGTTACATTTTCCTGGATTAGATGAGACGAAAATACTTCCAAATCCCGCTGAAGGTGTTGAAGACAAAGAGAAACAGCAACGAGAAGAGAAGACTTCAGACACCACCACGGCAACTTAATTCTTTAAACTCCAAGCAGACAACCCAATAAAAACAAATAATTTATTAAAATGAGCAAGCACTCAAAAACAAACAAAATAAAAATAGTAACGATAGCATCCGATAAGCTGGTCTGTTTGGCCGATAGCTCTGCTTTTCCTCCTATAAGGAATCAGTACTCTCCTTATAATTATTGGTTGTTAGCTTAATTGGGATGTTAGAAATAGGAAAATGATTGGTCGATTCACTCTTTTTAAATGTTGGTATTGAAATAAGCGTTACGATCTGATGAAGGCTGAATTAGTCGAAAGCGCTTATCAGATGCTATCGTTACTATTTTTATTTTGTTTGTTTTTGAGTGCTTGCTCATTTTAATAAATTATTTGTTTTTATTGGGTTGTCCTCTTGGAGTTTAAAGAATTAAGTTGCCGTGGTGGTGTCCTGACGTCTTCTCTTCTCGTTTCTTTTCCTGGAATAGGGTCAGGTACTTCTGCAGTATGAAGTGGCAAGATCTCCCATCCCTGTGATTTTGCAACATAAGTATTGGACTATAACAGTAACTGCAAGATAAGACCCCTTCCACCATCTTTGTGTGGTAGGGGGTCTTACTTTACCTCTTTTCTGCAACGTGAGAACCCTTCCATATACAGATGGTGAAAGGAGTCTTACCCTGCAGAAAATATGTATTTTTTGGATTAATAACTTTGTGGGTTATCACTGTTGATTTGAATGCCTGTATGCTGGGTAGGTCTGGCACATTATATGTAAACATTAACAACCTTCTGTTAGGAGGATTGTAGATTTTTTTTAGCTTTGTCTTGATTAAATAATCATCTAATTTAGTCAGCCCTTTCTAAGATTAATTTGCATGCTATTCTTGGTTTTAATACTGTGTTAACTTTTCAGATTAACTGCACATTACACTATACATTATATTAATATGAAAAAGCATTGTTTTTACAGTCATGAATGAATTTCAAATACATTTAACATATTGGGCAACTGCAGGTATTGTAAAGTTAAGAATCTGTAAATGTATTACTCAAAACCTGTAGTTTTAGCAATAAAAGGCAGATCATTGTTGTGCATTTCTTCGGGGGGGGGGTTGCTATAGAGCTGGTGGGTGGGGCTGAAATGAGCCTGGGACAGGACCAGCATGAGACTTGGACAGACTCAAGTGGGGAATGCAAAATAGGTTTTCTGCCCTGCTGCACTTCTGGGAATTTTTGCTGTTTTATACTGAGACATAAATAAGCAATATGTGGAAGTACCAATGAAGTGTAATGTGCTAGCAGGGGCATATACATGTCTTCACTAGTAGGAACTATGCAGCAGTTCTAATCATTTTAGAAAGACTTTATCTAAGTTATGATGCACAGTATGGAGACCTCATCTTTGCAAATATATGCAAAAAAAGAAACAACACTCAATTTGCATGTAGATTTAGTTGTACATCAACATGTACTGTTGATTGTACAACTAAGCAAACTGTTGCTTAGATTGTGGTACAGCGGGAATATTCCCTTCTCCTCACTGTAGTGCGATCTCGGAGTGAGAATATTAAAGTGGGGGGGGGGGCTTGCCCCCCCCCTGCATAAATGTGAGTAGTGAATAGCAGCCACGTCGTCCTCCTTGGCACAAGATGCTTCTACAATAACCAAACTTCTCCTAAACCTCCCTGCAGGATTCCATTTGCCCTACTTCTAAACACATGGTCAAATCCTATCCACGGGACTGTACACCAAGTACTGCGGTTATAATTTCAAGGACTTACTGGACTAAAGTGCCTCAGAAGCCTATGTACATGAATGTATCACTAATTTGGCTTAAAAGTAAGAAACAGCCCATAGGTTAACTTTATTGTCTCTATTTCTGCCAATCTGCCTAATCATTAACTGTACTTTTGATGTGCTTCACCAAGAAGGACAGCTGCTTAATTTTCTTTCATATTTTTTCTCTCCCAGTATTCTACCCATCCCTGTTCTTTCAACCCATGTAACATACAGAGCTTACTCCTCCTTAACTAATTACCTGATCTGGCCTCTACGTAAGCAAAAATAGTACTTAATTTACATTAAAAACTAAAGTAAACTTAGAAGTGAGTCTGTAAAAACGGGGTTTCCTAACAGACTTTCCACCAGCGCAGATTATTTTATTAGCCTGATTGTTTCCAGCCCATGATCCTGATAAGAACAACAAATAGGGTCTCCAGAGCAGTACAACTGGCCAATGTAATGCATACTCACTGCTAACCCCTCCCATCCTCACTAGCGACCAATTCAATAGCACCAGAAGTTATTAGTAACCTAGGCGCCATTTTTAAAACTCAATAGCAGCCATGTTGTTCTCCTTGGCGCAAGACGGTTCTACAAGTAAGGACTCTGCTTTTTCAAACTGAATTGTGCTTGATAAATGTTTTTATATGTTTGGTGAAACAGTATTACTATAATGAGGCTATTTTACCTTACACTGACAAGCATTAGAAGAAACGAGTAGTCCTCTGCTGGCTAGACTAAATGTAGTTGTTCAGCTGTTAGCGTTTAATTTAACACTGCTGCAGCCAGGTATTGCCTTAACTAACAGCCTTAAACATTTAGCTCTACTCAAAGTGTAGTTCCAACTGCATTGGAAATACAAGCGTTGCTGTATAATTTTAAGTTACTGGATAAACATAGTCTAGTAGTCCACATTGTAAATATGCCTGACAAATGTGAATTCTGAATGGCAATTTACATGCTAAAATTCCTGACGCTGGTGAGACCTCTACTACTGCTTACTACCTTGTGTTTTTATTTTATTTTTTAATTGAATATTGCTTATGAGAGCTGTTTTTTTTTTACTGTCTACTGTTTTATGTATTGTAAAAAGCTACTTAATCTGCTATGACCAGGGCATTCAGTGAATAACGCTCATGAGAACTGTTTTTTTTTTGCCTGCTGTTGTAAGTCTTGTAAGTCTTTTAATAACTAGTCAGCCTACTGTATAGCTAATTCATGTCATACATACCTTCCTGCATGTGTTGACTGTAACACTTCTCTCCTCTTTCAGTAACCAAACTTCTCCTAAACCTCCCTACTGGATTCCATTTGCCGTACTTCTAAACACGTGGTCAAATCCTATCCACGGGACTGTACACCAAGAGCTTCAGCTATAATTTCAAGGACTTACTAATCTAAAGTGCCTCAGAAGCCTATGTGCATGAATGTATCACTAATTTGACTTAAAAGTAAGAAATAGCCCATAGATTAACTTTATTGTCTTTATCTTTGCCAATCTGCCTAATCATTAACTGTACTTTTGATGTGCTTTGCCAAGAAGGACAGCTGCTTAGTTTTCTTTCAATTTTTTTCTCTCCCAGTATTCTATCCATCCCTGTTATTTTAACCCATGTAACAAAAAGAGCGTACTCCTCCTTAACTAATTACTTGATCTGGCCTCTACTTAAGCAAAAATAGTATTTAATTTACATTAAAAACTAAAGTAAACTTAGAAGTTAGTCTGTAAAAATGGGGTCACCTAACAGACTTTTCACCAGCACAGATTATTTTATTAACCTGATTGTTTCCAGCCCACAACCCTGATAAGAACAACAAATAGGGTCTCTGCCCGCTCTGCTCGCTACACTTGCCAGGCTCCTCTTCCTGCCTCCAATTCCCATCCACTCCCAGTACCCCCACACTTATTCTAACCAAATGTCCCTCCCATCATACTCACAACCATCACACCTATACCACCAACTCTAACCCCACCTCCAGCCTACAACTAACCTTCCACCACCGCTAACATGATTCGACACACTATACCTATATTCATTACTTGCACTCATCTTGAACACATTACATCTTACCAAAACACCATTATTCTCTCACCAAACAATTTATACTGTACAGCTACAATCACCACCATTCATGACATACCCTCTCACTACTCATGTACCTCAAACAAAAAAAAAATCCCAATGCACAACCCACATAATCTATCACCTCCACCACACAAACAAAAAGCATCTCTAAAACTTTACAAACTAATCCTCCACCCACATTATCTATCACCCATTGCACCCAAACAAAAAGTTACCCCAAAACTTAAACTAATTCTCTCATTAATAAATCTAATGTCCTCAGCTATAAGAAAACTTGCCCTCAGTGGTAATCTATCCAAACCTTGGCCCCTAAAACTCCTCCAAAATCAGTATAATAACCTCACCTTTTCTCAAATTACATCCAATAGAAAGCCAATTGACCTCCTTATCCTAAGCCTAAATATCAGAAGTATAACTAATAAAATCCACGAACTCCATGCTGACATAGACTTATACTCCCCAGATATTATTGTTCTGACATAAACCTGGCTCAAACCTCACATTACCAGTGAGCAAATTCTCCCTACAGGTTATGACATACTAAAAGCAGATTGGTTGCACAAAAAAGTGGGGTGGTGTAGCTGTAAAGTATAAACAGCATCTAAACTTTCAAATCCTAAATGTATCAGCCCCTCAAATTGATAAAGAAGAAATAACCTAAAAGTAAACCAAGACAAAACCATTTACATAATAGGATGCAACTTCCCACCTGGCCATAATATCCCTCCACTAGAAAACCTCCTCAGCTGGGGAAATCACCATCTTCCACAAGAAACAATAATCTTAGGGGATTTTAATATTGAATGGCAGTCCTGTTTCATCTACCATCCAGCCCACCATCTAAACCTTCATGGTTTCTCCCAACTCATCCAGTGACCCACCAGAATAAATAAAAATCCCAACAAGCATGTTACTCTTGATTGGATACTAGTCAGCAAGAACCCCCAATCATACATAGCTGGTTGCCTACCAAATAGCCTCAGTGATCATACTCAAACATTCCTACTCAAAAACACATATATCAGGCTAAACCCATTACCTATTGGCAAATATGTAATAAATAAATTTTAACCAAGACAAATTCATCTCATTCCTTAAAAACTGCAACTGGACTCTACTAAAATACCTCAACCTAGATGATGCTGTCCAATCTTTCAATACCACCTTCCTTGAAGTCCTAAACACCCATGCACCCACAAGACTTACTAGAGTTAAAGCCCAGTCCTCCCCATGGCTACAAAAAAACACTAGGTCAGAAATTACATTCCGAGATAGAGCCTGGAATCACTGGTGCAAAACTAAAAACCCCACTGATAGACAGAAATTCCTTGAATTACATAATAGAGTCAAAAAAATAATACAACAGGACAAAATCCTATATTACCAGTCTGTCCTGAACTCCACCCAATACAACCCCAAGCAATTCTGGGCATCCGTCAACTCTATCCTCCACCAGGAAAAGTTGGAACCCCTCCACCAAATAAAACAAACTCCTCTGAAAATATTGCCACTTCTTTCAATACACACTTCGCACAAACCATTCTATCAATAGCTAGACAACATAACCTTCCTCCCCCCCACCCTCCAACTACACCTAGTAATCTGCCCACTACATTCTCTTTCTCTCCTATTCCTAGCTCCAACATAAAAAAAACCTCTTGTCAAAACTAAAGCCCACTAAACTAGCAGTCGACAACCTCCCAAATGAATACCTACAAATTGCAGCCGAAGCCCTAGCCTATCCAGTCTTAATCCTGATCACCCAGTCTTTATCTAAATGCTGTGAGCCTACACTATGGAAAATATCCCACATCATTCCCCTCCACAAAGGTGGCCCCTCCACAGAACTCACCAACTACTGGCCCATAGCAATTCTCTCTCCTCTCTCCAAAATACTTGAAAGATGCATTCACTCTCAGGCTCTAGACTACATCCTTACTAACAACGTCCTATCTAACACCCAAAATGGTTTCCGGCCATACCACAGCACAACCACGGTCTTACTTGCTTTTACTAACACTATCCTTCATCATAAAAACAATAGGTATTTCTCCTCTGCAACTTTCCTAGACCTATCTAAATGCCACCAATAAAGCACCTCCGAGCCAAATAGAGTGGTAAAAAACACAACACAAGTTTAATAATCTCAGCAAAAGCACAAACACAGAATGCACAAAACACTTTAACTGTTTCATTGTGCTTTTGCGTTCCAACTGGAACTTCATCAGATGCAAACCAGTTAAAATTAATTACACCTTTATATACTCAATTTAAAAAGTAATTATCCAATCCAATCCATTTTATAACATCCTATTAAATATTCATAAGAACATGCTGACACATCTATGAATATTCATGAAGCCATGTTCCATAAGGTACCTAACCTTTTCATTTCATTCAAATGTCATTAAAAATATTAATTACAATGTGAATCTTTCAATTATTTAGTTAGCTTCACATGTTCTTGTGAATATTTAATAATATGTTATAAAATGGATTGGATTGGATAATTAATTTTTAGATTGAGTATATAAAGGTGTAATTAATTTTAGTTAACTGTTTTGCATCTGACGAAGTTCCAGTTGGAATGAAAAACGCGGTAAAACAGTTAAAGCATTTTGTGCATTCTGTGTTTGTGCTTTCGTTGAGATTGTTAAACTTGTGTTGTGTTTTTACCACTCTGTTTGGCTCAGAGGTGCTTTATTGGTGACATTTAGTTGGAGTTCGGCTCTCTTAGCACCTTTTTCTCGTTTTTCAGAGTCTAGACCTATCTAAAGCATTTTACATGGTCTCACATAAACAACTCATCTCTGTTCTCAATAACCTATCCTTTTCTCAATCTGTCACAGACTGGTTTCAGAACTACCTGATTGGCCACCAGCAATCCATTGTTTGGCATAATGATATGTTCCCCCCTACTCTCTGTCTCAATTGGGATTCCCCAAGGATGCATCCTTGGACCCTTACTCTTCTCCATATTCACAAATAATCTAGCCTCTGCTACCAAACAGGCCACTCTCATACAGTACTCAGATGATTCCACCTTCATCTGCTCAGCCAATTCCCTACCTGAACTTCAAAAGACCACACAGGAAGCCTTTTCCTCAGTTGAAACTTGGCTTTCTGTTGCACAGTTAATACTTACTCTAAACAAAACTAAACTCCTCATCTTCCAACCCACCAAACACAATCAAAACATCCCCCAATTTAATATTACAGCCAATGATAACACCATTATCCCCCCAACAGACCTCAAAAACTACTTGGAGTTTAGATTGACAATAACCTCAAGTTTGACATTCACATTTCATTACCCATAAAAAAGTGCACAAAAAACTAGGAGCTTTATACATAAATAAGCAATTCCTCACCAAAACAGCCAGGATTTCAGTTGCAAATACCCACCTGATCTCCACCCTACTTTATGCCTTTCCAATATTTACCAACCTAAGGCAAAGCAAATTAAGTAAACCCAAGACTTGCTACAACAAAATAGCCAGGTTTGCCACTAGTGCAGTCTAACATAGTCAACACTGCACTTCACTTTCTGAACTTGGCTGGCTAGAACTCCCTCACCTCCTTCAATGGTACCAACTCTCACTCACCCACAAACTATTAAATCATCCTCTAAAAGTCCCATCCGTCCAAAATCTACTTCAGCCTATCACACCACCAGACCACTATGCTCCAGCAACAAAAATCAATTACAGATAACTAGAGCCAAGACCTCTGCTGGAGAAGAACTCTTCTCCTATTCCATAGCAAAATGATGGAATACCCTTCCTCACACTATAACCGCTGTATCATCATGTACTCATTTCAAAGCTGTTCTAAAATATAATCTAAAAGAGCACTGGGCATGCCCCTGTAACAACCATCACTAATACCTATACTCCAACCACCCTAAACCTGTCTTCATCCTTACTGTTTTTGGTTACAACCAACCCCGATGCTTCTAAACCTATTAATACATCTCAGCTGAAATCCTGGGTACTGTTATTCATGTGTAATATCGGCCAGCTTAACTATTAGGAAACTTGGCATCTTAAATGGCATAGATAAGTGTATAGTTTATACTCAATTGTCCTTTACCAAAATATGTTATGCATCTGAACTATGTATTGCTGGTATTGTTAAACAACCAGCCTACCTATACTTCTTGTAATCTTGTAATTAACTACTCTTTATTGTGGAGCTTTTCTCCCCGGGCCTCCCCTGAAAAAGGACCTGTGTCCAGTCAGATTTTTCCAGTCAACAAATGTAAATAAATAAATAAGTAATAAATGTGTTTAGGTTTTTTGGCGTGTTGCTGTTTTTTTTATTTATTTATTTTTTCGCAAAAGTGCATTTTCGATAAAATGCACTTTCGCGAAAGTGAGTTCGCTCATGTATGTTTCACTGATATGTACTTTCGATCTATCAACATATATCCATATATAGAGGGAGAGATGAAGATAAATATATAAATATAGATATAGCTATAGATATATATGTTTGTCTGCATGGAAGTATAACATTCCATTGAAAATACACAATATTGATCCACAAATGATGACACCTATGCTCAACCAAGACAAACACTGATCCAAAGGGATCAAAAACACACACTGGGGCACATCCACTGCTAATTATATCTACTAACCTTTGGGATCACTTTACAGTCGGGAAAAGTTATATTTCCCATTCCTGACTGTAATGTGATCTCATAGTGAAAAAGATGATAATTTTCAAATCAGTTGATTTTTGATCAAGTACACTTTTTTTTTTCTTTTACATACATGCATACAAATATTTCAAGCATTGGAATTAGTGCCCTTCTAGCCTGCCAATATACCAAAACACGTGTTCCCGTAATAAGTGTCCAGGCTGTTCTTAAAAATATCTAAACGAGTACTTGCTGTAATGTAATTTGGTAGCCTGTTCCGTGCATCATCTGCTCTCTCAGAGAACCAATTAGTGCACTTCTCATTCCTATAGAATCTTCTACACAGGTTGTCTGATGATTCTCTAGTAGTTTTTGATAACCCCAAACATTCCCAGAGGTAGTTGTCTCTAAATGCCCTATATACCTGAATAAGATCTCCTCTTGGATATCTGTAAGAGACATTGTACAAGTTCAGATATTTTAGTCTTTCATAATAACTTCAATTATCACATCTATGGATGTCCTTGGTATATTTCCACTGTACTCTTTCCAGTTTACTCATGCTTGATTTCTTATAAGGTTTTCATATTATTATTCCATACTCAAGTTTGAGTTTAATGTAACTAACAAACAATGACTTCATCTTTTCTGATTTCTTAGACTTTAAAAATCTTTCTATACAACATATAGTTCTATAACTATCATTACCCAATTGGTTGGTATGTTTAGAAAAATTCAAAGCTGGATCTACTCATATTCTTAGGTGCTTAAATGAATCAACAGTTTCAATCACTGTCTGCTGTATTAAATATTCACCTTTCAATTTATGTCTCCCAAATCTCATATGCTTAGTTTTTGATGTATTTATCATAATGCTATTCTCCTATACCCAAATGGTCAATTCAGTCAAGTTCTTTTACAGACATGCTTTATCTGTAGCACACGTAATCAGTTTATCCAAATTCAGGTTATGTGCATATAGACTATAGAACACCTCAGATGAAAAGGTTAGGTCTGAAAGATACAATTTAAACAAGTAAGGGGCTAGGACAGAGCCTTGTGGGACAACCTGACTGTAACCAAGAATTTCACCTGATCAGTTGCTATATGATACTTGTCATGTCCCATTTGTATGCCATGCAGCTATCCATCTTACCAAGAGTATATTGAAACCTAGTTGTTCTGAATTTATTGATCAGTGTTTTGTGTATGGCCCTGTCAAATGCTGAAATTAAATCTAAATAAATTACATCAAAGCACAATGTTTTATTCATAGCTATTATTATATTGCTATAAAACATCATGTTACAGGCCGTAATAGATCTATTTTTAACATATGCATGCTGATATATGGTTTCAAGTTTCACTCTATCCAATTCTGACACTAACTTATCCAATATTATCTTCTCCGTTATTTTTCCATAACATGAAAGTAGACTTAAGCTCTGTATGACTCTGTGTTTGTCCTTCTCTCCTTTCCCTTAAAGACAGGTTTAGAAACACCTGTCTCCAATCCTGAGGAATCTCCCATATTTATAAAACCTAGTAATTAATAAATATAATGGTATTGTAAGTTCTTGCTGAAGTGGTCTCAGGTCATAGTTAATGATTCCATCTCCTCTCTGTGCTTTGTTTGGATCCAGTTTGAGCAGTTATTTTTCAATATAATCTAATTTGATTCCAGTTTCTGCGGTTATCTGGATGTCACTAGGATAATTTATCACCCCCTTTGTGGACCCAAACTATTTTGCATAAGAATTTGTAAATATATCTAAAATCGGTTGTGTCTGAGAATAAATTTTAGAATCTACACACAGTTTATCAATTTGTATCTTTACTCCTTCACTCCTTCCACATCTTATGCATCTATAAAAATGCTTCCTATTATGCTCAATACCTTTATATAACCTTTCTTCAAAATTTTCTTGACCTTGTTTCACAATATGCTTAATTTGTTTGTCCAGCTTGAGTATTTCAGTTTTCAAAGTTGTATTTCAAACTCTCTTCAATTTCTTATAATTTTTGTCTCTCACTTTAATGGGATATCTTGTTCTTTTGGAAGTATATCCCCCATATGTTGTATGCTTAGATCCTGATGTTAAACACTTTTTTTATTTTTTGCACTTAATTTTTCTTTCAAAACTTATCACATTCCATCTGCAATTTTTCCACTCAACACATCAATCCTGTCAGTTTTACATAGTGACTTTTTTGCTTGCATATAATCTGTAACTGATCTTCTGTGCATTGGTTTACATTTCAGTTTGGGAGAGTTATCTAGCACAGTGATGGCAAACCTATGACATGCATGTCAAAGGTGACACACTACAATGTTTTGGGTGACACACCAGTGTTCACCAATACCCGAGTTACCAAAGAAATCGAATGAACAAAAATACAAGAAATATGTGACCCTGTTCTTATCTATTAAAACTCAGCAACAAAAAAGTCATCAATTGATGTTAATCAAATCAAATGCAGTGCGTTCCATATTTTTTTCAGTTCAATTCAAAATTACTATTAAAAGTAGGGTAATTTTTTGTTGCATTATTTTAAGCCCAATTATCAGAGCACATATTGTTTTCTCTGTTGTAAGTCACTTTTTTTTAACTTTTAAAATACATAGCAGCATACATGATTGGACTATATTTTTTTAAAAAATAAATGAATATGTAAAGAATTGTTTCTCTTTTGTTCATGGGGGTGGGGGGTGGCACACCAACAGAGTCAAGACAGGCATTTTCCAAATATTGACATGCCAAGCCCAAAAGGTTCGCCATCACTGATCTAGCAACAAATTAACCTTTAAAACCCCATGATCACTGCACATCAACAGTAGCAAAACTTGACTTGAAGTAACAGTAATGTCTTTAGGAACACAAACAATGTTTAGTATGTTCTGTTCCCTGGTAGTTCTTTATGCAATCTGAAGCAATTGTTGTTCCTGAACATATGTTGTGAACACTTTCCTTACTAATGATGTTGAACCAATATTATTCCAGTCTGTTTCTGGTAAATTTACATCCACAGCTAATATTATTCTTTCCTGCTGTGTTTCATGCAAGAAATGTATGAATTTCTCTGGGTCATCAGCACTTAACTTTGGTAGTCTATGCACTACAACAATTGTTATATGTACCAGGGCTGTCTTTATTGTCACAGTTACACAGTCTATAGTATTTGTGTTATCACTGAGCATGTAGTAATAACAGGTCTCATAACTCTTTAATCCCTGTCATAATACCTCCACCTGATTTTTGTTAGAATGCCTATTACAGTAAAAGCATTTATACCCTGACAAAACCGGTTTCCAATCATTGTTCTTTAATCCTGTTTCACAAACAATAACAATATCAATCTTGTGGAAATGTAGCACATTTTCCAATAAAAAAACAACTTTATTATTAATGCTCCTAGCATTAACAACCATCAGAGATGGATCAAATGTTTCTATCTGTAACCTGTTAAATTTTTGATTTGGCAAAAATTGTCTAGTGTTTGTCAAATATTGCAAAATAACTACTGCAAAAATTCTCTTCCCTGATCTTGACAAATGCACACCATCCTGTCTTAACACGTGTGCCCAAAACTAAGCTTGGATGCCCTACACATTTCCATTTTTTAAAATGGGACATTTTTTTCCATGTAGGTATTTACCCCAAAAAACTTGTCACTCACAGTGACCTAACTATCCTTTCTATATGTGATTTGTGAAAAATATGTCCTAACACCAGTACAAGCTATACTATCTAGGAGAGCTGTAAATTCCCTCCTAACAGACAGAGAGTCCTTGCAGATGAGATATTTGTACAAACATGAATGAAAACAGATTTGAACTTCCTTACATTAAGGCATTCCAAGGGTTGTCTCATATCTTCTATTTTTGCTCCTGACAAGCATAACACTATTTGATGTTCATTATCTTCTCTGAAATATAAGTATCAGTTCCTCTAATAACAGAATCTCCAATTACAGGCATATCTTTTCTGACCAGATCTGAAGAATCTTCAATTTCTAATTCAGTAATATCTGTTCCATCAGTTGTTACAAAGGAATGGTCTTCATCACTATTAGTCTCATTAATCCCACTGTTTTCATTGCATATTAAATTTGCAAACATACAATTCTCATCCATCTGGCTTTGTACATCCACAGCTTGAGCCTAGTCATCATCTGTCTTTCATTTCTTTTTTCTTACAGTAATGTTCTTCAATCCTGCTATATTCAATTTTGATTTCTTCCTTTCCACCTACCTCCTGCCTCTTTTTTCTACCTTCTCTTTTGGAAAAATTATGTCTTTTTTTCTGTAGACTGAAAGTTTTCTGATAGAAACATTTTATCATTCCCTGTAATCTGTGTGTCACATAACACATCAGTGTCCTTTTTGGCACATATTATCTTTACTTTACAGACATTTATCAGTTTCTTTTTCTTCCTTGTTATTTATTGTTAAGTTCTTCCTTTTTTTTTTTTTTTTTTTTTTATTTCCTTCTTAGCACACTGAATCCTCAAACCAGAATCTTAAAGTTGTCAGGGGCATTGTCTTGTTTCATAGGGGCTGAATGATCCTTACAGACAATATACATCATTTCCTAAATGTGTCCTATTTCCTCTTTGCCTAACATTATTTGTCTTACCAGCCCAGTCGTTAACAACAGTCCTCCAAGCCGTGCCAAGTGCACAAGTGCAATCATCGTCAGTAAGTCTAGATTTACTTCTAATAGTGGTAAGCAAATTATCCAACTTTTCCATGAGGAACACAGATCACCAGAGTTATCAGGTGTCACTTTTAAATATGCAAATCATTTATTACACTGTATAAGATATTTGTGCTTTCGAAAATCATTAATAGCATACCCATTTAAGGAACCCATATTCAGCATCAAACAAATAAAAAATTATAAAAGAAAAGAATAATCAAAATCAGTAACCGCAGAAATTAAAGAGAACTTAAATCAAATTGTATGAGAAAAATCATGCAAGCAATATACAACTAAATACTAAAGTAAGTAAAGTTGGTGTTCTGACTGTACAACTTTTGAAAGTCAGACAAAAGCTGTGATTCCGTTACATCACACAGTAGCGTCTGCTCACTATTACTAGTAGCTGCACTTCTTTTTAACAGTAAAAATCAATAAATCACAAACCAAGATAGGATTGTTTAGGTAAGCACTGGATTGTCCTCTCTACAGTCCGTGTGAATTTATAGCTGACTAGGTCCCATGGGGTGGCTAGAGCTTGCCTGTCTAAAACCTATCCATTTCTAACAACCAACAGTGAAAATTAAAGGTAAAACAACAACATATAAATCAAGGTAAATCTTGTTTACAACCTATCCTTTCCTTCCTACAAATGGTGAAAAACAATGGTAAAAAATCAAATGTAAATGCAAATAAAACTTCTCTTACCAGTCAACTCCACAGTAAATCACAAACCAAGATAAGATAGTTTAGATAAGCACTGGATCAACTGCTGCAGGTAGAGCCACCTGAAAGTGTGAACATTGGCTTTAGATGATTGTCACTGTAGGTGTCTCACCCCCGACTCCATGTGGGGTTGTTGATGGATGGATGGATGGCTGGATGTATACATATATACACACACACACACACACACACACACACACACACACACACACACACACACTATACATTTCATTACCCAAGGGATTGTGGGATCTCAGATTAAGTGTATATAATTAGCAAGGGGTGCAAGAGGGCTTGCCCTCCCTGCAAAAGCACTTGCTGTTGATTTAGTCTACTTCAGGGTAATCCCTGGAATATACAAATAACATGTCTGGAAAATCTCACCTAGACTCTGCCACAGTTTGCTGTGAGGGAAAGGTTAATTTGCTTTTTATTTTTATTTTATTTATTTATTTTACATTTGTTTATTGGGAAAGTCCGACTGGAACAAAATCCATTTACAGCGTAGGCCTGAGGAGAAAAGCTCCATAACATGATAACACAAATACAACAAATAACAAAAAAATTCTGTACATTGGCATATATGCAGTCAAGGAGCTATATCATACATTAGTTTGATCTAAGCAAGCTTGGTATATAGATAGTAAACCTTGGATGTCACTATTGGTAGAACAAAGCATAAAACTGAAAGAATGCAATCAAGAAAACTGATGCTATTTGGGAGCTATGTCACAGTGTGAGACATAGTTTGTAGGATAGTAGTCCCTGAAAAGGGAGTATTTGAGTAGTGCAAAATAAGCAGTGAGGAGATGAGGTGTGGCAAGATTTGGAGAAGAGCAGAAAAGCATTTATGTGATGCAAGGACAGAGCCATGATTGCAAGAGGTGTAACTTAAGTGTCTTCTTGAAAAGTGAGATGGATGGTGCTGAGGACATATTTTGGGGGAGGTTATTTCATTCCCTAGCAATGTGTGAGAGAAAAGACCTTTCCCTGCAGTGTTATTGGCTTTGGTTATGCAGAGCAGGGTTTTGTTCGACGAAAGTAGAGGATGATTTGCTAAATATTGGTTTAGTAGTTGGTTTAGGGCTGGGGTTTCCTGTGGGTTCCTTATTATGTTGAAGGTGAGGACTAACTGGTGATAACTAATTAGCTGAGGGAGTTCTAACCACTGTAGTTGTTTTAGGGCAAGACAGTGATGACTTCTAAAAGTGAAGTTGTTAGCAAATTTTGCAATTTTATTGTAACATGACTTTAGTTTGTTTAGGTCAGTTTTCCTGATATGAATTAGGATTGGTGATGCATACATTAGGGTAGACAAGAGGTGGGTTAGGGCTAAGGAGATTCTAGCTTGGTCCGATAGGAACTGTTTGTGTTTGTATAGGGTTCCTAATTTCTTATGTACCTTTGTGATGGTTTGTGAGATATGGACATTAAAGTTTAGATTGTTATCTATTTCAACCCCGAGCATCTTAGTGTGAGGGGAGGGGGAGATTGTGGTCCCGTTTTTGGAGGTGATAGTGAAGGTAGGAGGTGTGGTTTTGGATTTATTGGGGGTAAAAAGGAGTAATTTGGTCTTGTTGGGGTTTAGAATAAGTTGGATATCGGTAATCCATTATTCCATGAAGCAGAAGGATTCTTGGGTAAGCTTTTGAAGAATGGCTATGGATGGGGTTGAGCAGATTAGGGTGGAGTAATCTGCATACTGTATAAGTGATGCATGCAGGGAGGAAGTATTTAGTTTGTTAGTGAAAATGGTGAATAGTAGAGGACCCAGTACTGATCCTTGAGGAATGCATATAGTAGCTGGTAATAGAGGTGATAGTGTACCTTGCCATTTAACTGATTGTTTTCAGATAGCTTTTGAACCATGAAATAGTGGAGGGGGTGAAGGACAGGGTGGACAAAGTGTCTAAGAGTAGGTTATGGCAGACCATATCAAATGCTTTTGATAGATTTAAGAATATGGCTGATATGAAGTTGTTGTTGTTTCTTAGTTGGATAATCTGATTGGTAAAGAAGAGTAGAGCAGTAGTTGTACTATGGTTTGGGCGGAAACCATACTGTGTGGGGGAGAGGAGGTTATGTGAGGTTAAGAAGTGCATCACCTGGGTGTGAATACATTTCTCCAGAAGCTTAGAAAGGGGTGATAAGATAGCAATTGGCCGGTAATTTGATAGTTCATAGGAGTTACTGCCTTTGTGAAGGGGAATAATATATGACACTTTCCATAGTTGGGATATATAGGTTTCTTGTATAGAGCAGTTTATAAGAATTGAGACAGGGTAGGCTAGTGACTCTGCAGCTAATTTTAGAAAATTAGTGGGTAAACCATCTGCTGCAAGAGTGGTGGGTTTTAGTTTAGAGAGTAGTTTTCTAACTGTGGAGATTGGTACAGGTGAGAGTGTAAAGGTGGGTATGTTAGTTTGTTCTACAGTTGGGGTGAATTTAGAGTTATTGTTGGATAGTTGGGTAGATAATGCAAGAATAGATTCTGTGAAGTGATGGTTGAATTTAGAAGCTATGCGATCATTATCAGAATTGTTGTTGGGAGATGGGATGATGGTTTTGCCAGCTTTAGAAGGGTATTGATGGCCTGCCAGAACTTTTGGAGTTTCTGGAATGCTTGTTTAGGATGTCTAGGAAGTATTTTTTTTATCTGTTTTTGTTTGGGTTTTGCCTTATTTCATAGTTCTTGACATTTTTGTCTGTCTTGGATAGTGTTATTCTTTTTCCAGTTTTTCCAGGCATTGTCTCTGGCTTTAAGTAAGGCTTTTGTTGTCCTATTTAACCATGGGGCATAGTTAACTTTAGTCCTGGGTTTCCTGATGGGAGCTAGTATATTTAGTACATTCATGAAAGTAGTATTGAAAAAATCAACTGCCTGGTCTAATGGTAGAGTTTTTAGTAGGTTCCAGTCATGTTGCTGGAACATACTGTTAAGAGTTTGTGGATTTACTTTGTGCTCATCCCTAGTTTCCTTGAACAGCATGGGTTTGTTTTTTTTTGCCTCTTTACAAAGGTGGAATGTGGGGCGGTGGTCACTCAATGCATTAGGTAAGCAGCCCACATGATCATTTTCTTTGGAGAGATTAGAGTCCAGTCGAGAATGGAGGTTCTATTGGATTTTTTGTCCACTCTAGTGGGTTCTTGGATTAGTTGTGAGAATCTGAATAAGTTAGTATGGTTTGAGGGATTGTTGAAGTTGCAGGCTAGCCAGTCTAAGTTTAGGTCGCCTAGCAGGATGGTGTCTTGGGGTAGGTTGATTATGGCCCATTGTAGTATCTCTTCTATTATAGGTGAGTTATTTCCTGGAGGAATATAACTGCAGAGGATGTTGATTCTCTTTTTGTTTTTGAGCGACATAACTGAGCCTAATGTCTCCGAATTCTGAAATTTGGGAAGTGGGGTTTTTAGAGGTTGGAGGTTGAGTGCATTTTTAAATAAGATTGCAACTCTGCCTCCCTTTTTGGTACCTCTGTCTTGCCTTAGGATGTTATAGCTTGGGGGAAGAATTTCTTCATTTTGTGTGGTAGGTTTTAACCAGGACTCAGTAATGGTTAGTATGTCTGGGGAGTAATGGGCTATAAATGCGTATAAGTCATGTAGTATGTTGGATATCCTTCTTGTGTTTATATTGACAATAAGTAGATCTGAGTTACATTTCTGTGATAGAATTGGGTTGCATGGACCTGGGTTGGGGTGTAGGTCCCCTGAGATTAGTAGCCATTTTCTGAGGAATAGTATGAGTTTTATGGCATGGGCTATGTCTATGTGTTTTTTAGACACTGTTTGTCTATTGTGAGGTAGTGTGGTTGCTGTTTTCTGCATGTAGAGTAATGAGTTATTGTTAAATAGTGTGGAGCATATTACTATGTTTTTATGAATTTGTGTGTGTGTGTGTTTGTGTGGTTGTGTGCTATGTGGAAGGTAGTGTTTAATGGTATGTTAGAGTGTATGGATGTGGTGTAAGCTAGAGTAGTGAGCTAGTAATAGTAATGCTAGTATGCCTTGCATGGTGTGTGTTGGGTTTGCAGAGGGGGTGGTTGTGAGCAGGAGGGTGTGATATGGAAGCGGGAGTGGACCTGATGACTATGGGATGGTAATAGGCTGTTGTCGAAGGGGTGGGGCTATATGGGCTATAAGTGTAGCAGCACTGGGGGTGGGTGGGAACTGGGGGCAGGGAGGAGAGCGAAGTGAGCCCGAAGGGTGAATGGAGCAGGCAAGAGCAAGAGAACCGAAAACTGCAAAAAAAGTATCAGCAATAGCAAGAATTTGACTGAGCAAGAAGGTAACATAGCCTAAATGTAAGGGAAAGTAATTTTCAATAATTATTAAACTGTGGTTAGTTTCCCAAGGAGGGAGTGGGTAAGTTGGAGCTATAGAATGGGGAGTATGATTTAACAGAAATCAACCAGCTTTGGTAAGAAGGGAGAAAAAAAGCCTAGAGATTAATGTAGTTCCTAGCTTATACTTGGTGAAATACTGCCACCTAGTGGCAAAAAGCGATAGTGTACAGCAGGGATAAGCAATCCCACTATTTAGTAGTTTAAGTAAGGGTTGAGAAGTATCGGAGGGGGAGATAGGTAAGCGGTCTGTGGTAGGCTACTAAAGAACACACATGTGAGGGCAGCTAGCACAAATGGGTATTACATATTAAAATAATTATTCCACTATCACTTATCAGTAGGCTACATACACTCAATGTCTTGTTTGGGAAAGTCCTCACAGTAGCACTCTGTTATGGAGCCTGGCTGTCAGGCAAAGTTCATGGTGTCTTCTGGGATTGACTGGAGGTTTGCTTAATGCTTTAGTGGCAGGGAGGGAGCACCCACATGATAACTTGGTACCACAAGGTAACTTGTAGAAAAAGCAGTAGGTAAAGCCCAGTGGAACAATGCAAGGTAGGCAATAGCTGATCAATAAACTATGCAATTACACCACAGTTCAAGCACAATACAGCACCTTAGTCCATTTAGGGAGAAAGGGCTTGCTTGCATTAGTAAGAAAATAATCACCAGTAGTCCTAAAACAGAGCATTAAATGCATAGGTACATACAAAAACAGTAGTGCAGCAAATTAACCACAACAGTGCAGCATACATTTACATTATTATACAGCTAGCACAAATGGGTATTAAATATTAAAATATTGACTTCTTGTATTTTGCATTACTTTATTGCCTTTTTCTACATTGGGATTTGTTATCTTTACACTGTCTTTTACTTGTATTCTGCTTTTAACTGCATATTAAAACTTGAAAAGAGACCACAGTGCTGTCTCTTGTGAGTCAGACAGAAATAAAAACAGGTCAGTTAAGGAGTCACACTTTAGTTAGAACAGGTCAGTTAAGGTTAATCATCTGTGAACTGAGGGGGAGGAGCTTGGAACTAAACCTTCTATTTAAGGGGAAAAATAAAACATTTCAGAGCTTTCCTGGAAAGGCTCACCCAGACTCTGTCATAGTTTGCTGCAAGGGAAAGGTTAGTTTGATTTTTATTTCTTGTATTGTGTATTACTTTATTGCCTTTTTCTATTTTGTACACTGTGATTTGTTTTCTTTACAATGTGTTTTACTTGTATTCTGCTTTTAACTGCATATTAAAACTTGAAAATAGACCACAGTGCTGTCTCTTGTGAGTCAAGCAGAAATTAGAACAGGCTAATTAAGGAGTCACACATAAGTTAGAACAGGTCAGTTAAGGTTAATCATCTGTGAACTGAGGGGGTGGAGAGAGGAAATAAGCCTTCTATTTAAGGGTAAAATAAAACATTTCAGAGCTTAACTGGAAAGGCTCACCCAGACTTGGCCACAGTTTGCTGTGAGGGAAAGGTTTGTTTGCTTTTTATTTCTTCTATTTTGAATTACTTTATTGCCTTTTTCTATTTTGTATGCTGTGATTTGTTTTCTTTACACTGTGTTTTACTTGTATCAGAGAGTCCTGGATTTTGTAAACACAAACTCCCTGGACCAGAGAGTGAATGCACCAACCAGGGGGCAACCATACTGGATCTGGTCCTAACTAATATGGGAGAGTGCTGCACACCCCCTACTGTAATGCCTTCCCTGGTAAGACCAGACCACAAAATGGTCTCCTTTGAGGTAAAAATAAAACCTGGACCCCCAGCTAAACCAGGAATATTCAGGAACTATTCTAAGGCTAACATCCTGCTATTAAGTGAGAACCTGGCAAAATTTCAAGCCCCTATAAACCATGAGAACACTTCTGCCTATGCAAAAGTGTTCACAGAAACCCTGTACAAGCACGTTAATAGCTGCACAGAAGGAGCTCTACTCACCAGGAAGAAGTACAGAACTAACTCAAAAACAAGCCACCCTGGTGGAATCACAGAATCAATCAGATGTATAACAGGAGGAAGAAAATCATGGCAAAACTTTGGAGGTGCAGCACCCAGTAGGATAAAAGTGCTCTCATTAAACTAAACAAACAACTCAGAGGACAAATAAAGTCTACCAAAGCCAAATTTGCAGTAAGTTTGGCTTCCCAGGCCAAGGACAACCACGTATTCTTTAGCTATGTCCGCACCCTCAAAGGCAATACACAATTGTGTGCAGAGCTCATTGTAAATAGAGCCACCTATACTGAGCCAGAAGATACAGTAAACCTCCTGGCTGATAAATGCAGGTCAAACTTTAGTTCTCTCTCCCCTCAACATTCCCTCAGGAAATATCATCAAATAAAACTCTCCCTACTATTACTAGGGAACAGGTCCTTAATGCTCTAAGACCAGCAACACTGCATCAATGGGACCAGACAATATCCCAGGATGCCTTCTGAATAGCATGAAACATGACCTGTCAGGGCCTCTGGAATTACTATTTAACTGTAGCCTCCAAACAGGCTTCATGCCTCATGAATGGAGAAAGGCAATAGTCATCCTTCTGCACATAAGTAGACCATCTACTGACCCTGGAAACTACAGACCCATAAGTATCACTAGTCTTATATGTAAAGCCATGGAAATAATTATCATGGAGATGATCAATGGAGATATAGTAAACCTCCAGACATTGGACACAACCCAGTTTGATTTCATCAAACGCAGATCATGTCTACTCAACCTGATGGACATCTTTGAGAAGGTCACCAAAGTAATGGATGAGGGCAAAATCGTTCACACTACCTACCTTGACCTGGCCAAGGCATTTGACACAATAGCCCACTCAGGCATTGTTGAAAAACTCAAGAGGTTAGGTACAAACCCATATGTCACCCAGTGGATAGCCAACTGGCTCATAGACAGGACACAGGAAGTTATAACTGGGGAGTCCACCTCTACAAAGAGGCCAGTCTTAAGTGGAGTCCTATTAAAACAAAATAAAGCTCACGGGTGTCACTCGGAAAAGATTTAATTCACCACAAACAAAAATAAAATAAATTAATACACGTGTAATAGTAGTACTTAGCGCTTTCACCCTACATAACATAAGGGCATCTTCAGAGTACAAATACTAATTGGAACATACTGCATTTAAATAAAAAAACAGTAACCAAAGTCGTCTTTGATAGGTTGTACAACTAACTAACCATCAGGAATTTAAAAACATATATACCTAATTTAAGTATATATCACAGTGTTTATATATAAAACAATTTATCAACTAATGTAAACATATATATCTGATTCTCGTAACATGTATTCCCTCACTACACCTAAGGTATTCACTCAACCTGTAAAAATTGTAATAGTAATAATAATAATAATATTAAAATTCAATAAAACATATTTATACATATACATATATACAACCAGAGAAGGAAACAGACAAAGAGGTTTCACCATTCAGGGATCAGTTGTTGGACCACTCCTTTTTGGCATTTACTTCTCAGAAGTCAAGGCCAGTGGCAGTGATCTCTGGCTGACTATATTTGCAGATGATTGCAAATTAGGAGCTGCCATTGAATCTCACACTGACAAAAATGTTCTCCAGGAGGGGCTGACATCCATCCCTGGTAACTATCATTTTAACAACATACCCCTTAGAGTTGACCCAGTAGTCAGGGACTTAGGTGCACACATATATACTAATCTAGCCTTTGATCTTCACGTGTCTACAGTGGTGAGGAAATCATTCTATGTTGCGCAACCTATAAACAAAGGCATGGCATCTAACTCCAAGGAAGTCATTGTTCCACTATATTCAGCATTCATCAGACCTATCATTGAGTACAATGCCCTATTTGGTATGTACCTAACCAGGTATATCCAACAACTGGAAAGTCCGCAGAGGTTCCTCACTAAATGAATACAGGACGTAAGTATTATGTCCAATGCAGGTTGCCTCAAGTTCCTATCCCTGTATTCTGTCTCCTACAGGCTTTTGAGGAGAGATCAATGTCTGGCATACAGGGTATTGCCAGACCACACTCTGATGGACCTCCTGCATATTCACAAAACAAACAGTACCCGAATTACCTGTTCTAAAGACTTAAACCTTGCCTGTGATATAAATAGGACCTGCTGGAGAGATAGGTATGTATCCCAGAGACTAGCTCATCTATGAAACAGGCTCCCCATCCATGTTCACAGGTTCATAGGTTCATAGGTAGGTACTAGGCTATTGGCCACCCAAGAAAATTATCTTCCTGTGCCACTGTCGAGCAGAGCCACAGGAGTGATCCCCGGGGTGAATTTCCTATCTCCCATCCAATCATCAAGATTTTTCTTGAACAATGCTAATGAGGAGTTTTGTTTGATATAGATAGGTAGTTTGTTCCACAGTATGGGAAGTCTCTGGGACAGGAATCTATCCCTCCAGCATGTTCTGTTTATTGTGGTGACGAGGTTTAGGTCCCTAGAGTGTGTAGCTCGTAGGGATTGGGATTTCTTTAAGTGGAGCATGTCTAAAAGCTCTGGGTTTGACATAGCTTTGTGTGTTAGGCAGAGATCGCCTCTGAGTAGGCGATATGCAATGGAGTAAAGCTGCAGTGTTTTTGAGATGGTCTGCATAGGGCATCTCTTTGAGGCCGGTAATCCTCTTTGTGAGGTATTTCTGTGGCCTTTCCAGTTGTTGTAGATGTCTTGTGAGGTACATACCAAAAGGGGCATTGTACTCTATAATGGGTCTAATGTGTGACGAGTAGATGGGAACAATGACCTCTTTTTTCCTGAATGAGAAACCTTTTGTGATGAGATGTGCCACATAGAAGGATTTCCTGACTACTGTGGCGATGTGATTATCAAAGGAGAGACTACTGTCCACCTGTGTCCCAAGGTCTCTTATCACACTTTCGGTGTTAAGTAGACTACCACCTATGTGGTAGTTCATGGGTACTGAGTTTTTACCAAAAGGAATGACAATGCACTTTTTGGAATTGAGCCATGGCTTTGACACCAGGCATCTGTCTCAGCAAGGCCCTTTTGTAGGATGTCCACATCTTTTGGAGTTTTGATTATGGCTCCTAGTTTGCAGTCATCTGAGGACTTTGTTAGCCAAAGACCTTCTGTGTTGGCCTGTACTTCACAGAAGTAGATACCAAACAGGAGAGGACCCAGGACTGAACCCTGTGGTACTCCACTTGTCACTGGTCTGAAGCTGGATTTGGAGTCTGCTACTTTCACAGTGTGGGTTCTGTCAGTAAGCCAGTTAGCAACCCATCTTGTGATATAGGGATTTATACCTAGTTTAGTGAGTTTATCTATAATTCCAGAGTGGGGGATGGTGTCAAAAGCCTTGGCGAGATCTAGATAGGCTGTGTGAACAACCATACCCTCATCTACGGCTTTGGTGACTGCTTCAAAGAAGTCTATCAGGTTTAGGAGATATGATCTGCCTTTTACAAACCCGAACTGGGTGGAGTCCTGAGTTTGGAGATTACCAATGTCATTGTTTATAAGTTCCATGATGATACGCTCCATAGCCTTGCAGACCAGGCTCGTTAGGCTAATTGGGCGGTAGTTTCTGTGGTCTGTGGTGGCTCCCCCTTTGTGGAGTGGGATAACTGTCGCTGTGCACCATTCAGTGAGCACATAGCCTGAGGTGAGGCTATGATTGAACATGGTACTTAGGTGGGGTGCCAGTTTGTTCTGTAGTTCATCTAGAACACAGCCTGGGATGTTGCCGGGTCCCATGGATGCTGTGTTCTTGGCTTTGGATAGTGTGTTTTTTACCTGTGCAGCCATGATTACAGGAACTTTGCATTCTTCTGGTATAGAGATGGGCCCTTTAGGGGACGACAGAGGGGTAAAGTTAGCACTGATCCTATCTGCCAGGATGTTGGCAATATCCGTTGGTTCAGTATATTCAGTGCCATTGTGCTGTAACTCAGAGCAGATCTGAGTGTTATCATTGAGATTCTTGACATAGCTATAGAATGCTTTGGGGTTGTCTTTAGAGTCAGTGGCGATTTTGTTTTCATAACTAGCTTTGGAGGATTTTATGAGGGATCTCAGCTTCTTACTGAAGCTGACCAGGGAGTTTCTCCAATCATGGGATTTTACTCTTTTTTGCAACAGTTTCTTTCTTCTGTTGTAGAGTTTGTTTATGGCAGGGGACCACCAGATTGGCTTCCTTTTTTTGGAGGATAGCATCTTGGTTCTGTTAGGGATTGCATGATCCATGCACTCATGTAAGTGCTTATAAAGTGCATTTGTGTAGGATTCAGCAGTCATACCTCTATTGTCCGTCAGCATGGGTGTCGTAAAGTTTGCCACTTCTGTCTTAAGAAGCGTGAAGTTGGCTTTGGAGAAATTTTTTACTGTGGTTTCCCTAATGGAGGGTGGGGGAGGGATGTGGATGTCTAGGGTGATTAGTTTATGGTTGGATCTGACCAACAAGGAACTGACCTCTGGTGTGGAGCACCGGTTGCCCATTTTGGTAATAACCAGGTCTAGGATATTGCTTCCCCTGGTGGGGGTGTGGATAAGTTGATCCATGACATTGGAATTTATGAATTCCAGAAAACGTTGAGCACAAGAGTTGGTACATGAGTAATTTTTCCAATTAATGGTAGGGTAGTTGAAATCGCCCAATATTAGGGTGTTAGGTTTTACCCTAATATTTTCCAGTGTATTAAGAAATGAGGAGTGGGAATCCTGGGGCATGGTGGGGATCTGTAGCAAGCTACAGTTTGGATTGCGGTCTTGCCCAGAGTTAGTTGCACTTGGATAATCTCGGATGCATTATACTGAGCAACTAGCCTGGAGGTGTGGATATCCTTAATGAATATGGACACGCCTCCGCCTTTAGTGTTTCGGTCCAGGTTAGGTGGCCGAAAGGTGTGGTATGAATTATAGCCTGGTAATGCAGGGGTACTCTCTGGAGCCTTGAACCAGGTCTCTGTCACTGCACAGATGTCGATGTTCTCCATTTTAAGGAGTGCCTCGAGAGAGTGCATTTTGAGGTTTAGACTTCTAGCATTGAGTAGCAATACCCTCAGATTTTTCTTGCCTGTACCAGTTAGGGTGGTGAAGTTGTCATTTGAACCTTGCCTAAAAATGGCACTATAGGGGTTGCTAGAGCCTTAGCCAGTATCCAGAATCCCAGGGGCGACAGGTGCAGGCCATCTCTGGCAAAGCATCGTGGCTTGTCGATCATGTCATCCCAGGCAGACAGATACTGGATCCCCTTAGAATGACACCAGAAGCTTAGCCAATTGTTGAAGTCAATCATTTTGTCCTTGTACTGTGGTATCATTCTGGGTGATGGCAGGATGCTACTCAGGGCTAGGGTCATACCTGCCTGGGCTACAAGATCGGACAGCTCCTCTATGTCCCTTTTCATGTAGTCCAAGGAGTACGTCTCAGGTCATTCACACCAACATGGACAATGACAGAGTCATATTTGTACTTGTTGTGGAGTGACCTGAGTGCATGTGTTATGTGGCGGATCCTGGCACCTGACAGGCAGCTGTCAGTAACTTTCTCCTTGTTTAGCCTGGTGAGTGGAACATCAGTGTGCCTGACTATAGAGTAACCTATGACTAGAGTGTTGGGTACGTTGTTATGCCTTATGGGCTGTGGTTGAGTGGCACACTGAGTTTGTGGGCTATGTGTCATTTGGGTTGTGTTGGGGGGTGGAGGCTGCTTGTGTTTCTGCTTTGGAGGTCCCTGTTGCTTGGGCAGGATTTTACTGAGAGACTCCACGAATGTAGGTCTGTGTTTTGTGTTTCTGTGTGTGTTTTGGTGGTGTAGGTTTTGAGGGACTATGTGCTGAGTGTGGTGTGGTGCAAGTGTTTACCTTCTCCTCTTGACTGTCTAGTCCAGTCTTGGGTGAAGAGAGCTTTGCAAAGCAGAGTTCCTCCGTAATCCAATTCAAGTGCAACCTGGACAATTAGATAGGAAACCAAAAATTCATCCCTGGTTTGGCACCTATATCTCTGATGCATATCAAGGGTATCAGAACTTGTGAGAGATTCGGGATGCATGGCTAGGCTTAAAAAGTCTCTCGTGGTTGTTAGCCTAATAAACACCTATGAACCTATGTTGTTATTTGTTTCTTGAGAATATCAATTTACTGGGTGTCAGTGAACTGTCCATTCGATCAAGTACCCTATACCCATAAATATACACTGCAAGCAAGATCCAGCCAATCTATAATCTTCAGTGTGGAGTATCTTAAACCAGCTGTAGTGAAGGCCCATAGGATACATTCATATAATTCCTTAAAGACCCACCATTGTTTCAGCTACATGGCTTCTGAATGCCTATGAGTTTTTTTTTTTTTTTACTTTTTAAGTCTTTATGAGTACATTCAGGCCAATAAAGCCAAACCCCACAAGCTGTAGAATTGCATGCTTCATACATTTTTTAACTCATCAGTATACCATAAGTGGATTGTTTGGCTATACATTCGAAACACAGAGCTTAATATTAAGCCTGTTATCCTTAAAAACATTAGAGTGATAGCATATCCAAAATAATATCCAAACCTAATAGTAAAAAAGTTACAAAGACAAACCATTCAGTAAAACCTGCAAGTAAGACCCAACCAAGCTAACATCTCTACTGTGTAACATCTTAAACATCCCTATTGTAGAGTGACATGGGATATATGGAAATGACTACTTAAGGATATGTCATTGTTTCAGCTATATGACTTCTGAATGCCCACGACTTTTTACTTTTTAGTTTTCTGTAATGTTACATTCAGGTCAATAAAGCCAAATCCCACTAGCAGAAGACCTGCTGGACATCAGGACTGATTTTAAACTCTGTTTCTAAAGTACAGCCAAACAGTCAACTAATGCTGTACTGACAAGCTCAAGAGAAAAGGCTGAAACATGTATATCTGCAGCTGGTGGGATTTAGCTTTATTGGCCTGAATGTACCAATAAATACTTAAAAAGGAAAAAGGAAAAGTCAATGCTGTTTTTCTTCAGGCTGAATAATTATACTTTACCTGTGCTTCTTGGATCTTGGGATGTTTATGTAGAAACTGTTCAATCTCAGCAGGGTAGATGTTCTGTCCACCTCGGATAATCATATCACTGCAGCGGCCCACAATCCTGAGGTATCCATACTCATCCATTGTTCCCAAATCTCTGTAAAGTGAATAACAGTCGTATGTATCACACCTTTATTGACAGAAAACTGTGATTTAACCTCCATGATTAAATCAAGAGTGACCATCCTACTGTATGTAACGCAAAACATGCAGATAATCTAGAAATCCTAAAGAGACAGAGCTAATCAAACAGCAAGTGCATGCAAACTACAGGGATACATTGCATTATAAGAACTGATCTCACATAATAAAAGAAAAAAACAATAATTTGGAGTCATGGAAAACTGATTCAGCTAGCCAGGATGCAAAAAATGCAAAACAATAAACTTTTTTTTTATTTTATCCCACTATCCCACTAAACATACATACATATATAAATAAAATGTTTGAGAGGTCTTCTCAGATTATTAGCATGTGTTTTGTTATGGACACATAAATTGTCCAGTAAGTTAGGTATAAGCATGTTGCAGATTCATTGCAGAATGTCCTGCAGCCTGTTTCTTTGCTAGTGCAACAGCTCTGACTTTCAGAAAGACAAAAGAAAAAAAATACATTCTTGAGGACAATTGTTCATACTGTTCTAAAATGGAACTGCATTACTCATTATGTCTTGATTCACCATAGGTAGGTACTAGGCTATCGGCCCAAGGGTCTACGTAAGCCTAGCCAACAAGGTTCCCTGGCTTACGCCACCCAAGAAAGTTATTTTCCTATGCCACTGTCGAACAGAGACACAGAAGTGATCCCCGGGGTGTATTTCCTATTTCCCATCCACTCATCAAGATTTTTCTTGAAGAGTGCTAATGAAGAACTTTGCTTGACATAGATGGGTAGCCTGTTCCAGAGTATGGGAAGTCTCTGGGACAGGAATCTATCTCTCCAGCATGTCCTGTTTATTGTGGTGACAAGGTTTAGGTCCCTAGAGCATGTAGTTTGGAGGGATTGCGATTTCTTTAGGTGTAGCATGTCCAACAGCTCTGGGTTTAACAGAGCTTTATATGTTAGGCAGAGATCACCTCAGAGTAGGCGATATGCTACGAAGTAAAGCTGGAATTTTTTGAGACAGTCAGTGTAGGGCATTTATTTGAGGCCAGTAATCCTCTTTGTGAGGTACTTCTGTGACCTTTCCAGCTGCTGCAGATGTCTTGTGAGGTACATTCCAAAAGAGGCGTTGTACTCTATAATGGGTCTAATGAGTGTCGAGTAGAGGGGAACAATGACCTCTTTTTACTTGGATGAGAACCCTTTTATGATGATGCATGCCACGTAGAAGGACTTCCTGACTACTGTGGTGATGTGGCTATCAAAGGACAGACTACTGTCCACCTGGGTCCCAAGGTCTCTTATCACACATTTGGTGTTAAGTAGACTGCTGTCTATATAGTAGTTCATGGGTACAGAGTTTTTACCAAAGGGGATGACAATGCACTTTTTGGCATTGAGCCTGAGGCCATGGCTCTGACACCAGGCATCTATCTCAGCAAGGCCCTTCTGTAGGATTTCCACATCATTTGGGGACTCGACTATGGCTCCTAGTTTGCAGTCATCTGCGAACTTCATAAGCCAGAGGCCTTCTGTGTTACCCTGTACTTCAGAGAAGTAGATACCAAACAGGGGAGGTCCCAGGACTGAACCCTGTGATACTCCACTTGTCACTGGTTTGAGGTCAGATTTGGAGTGTGCAACTTTTACAGTGTGGGTTCTGTCAGTGAGCCAGTTGGCAACCCATCTTGTGATGTAGGGATGTATACCTAGTTTAGTGAGTTTAGATATAATTCCAGAATAGGAGATGGTGTCGAAAGCCTTGGCGAGGTCAAGATAGGCTGTGTGAACCACTTTACCCTCATCTACGGCTTTGATGACTGCCTCAAAGAAGTCGATCAGGTTCAGGAGGCATGATCTGCCTTTCACAAACCTGACCTGGGTGGGATCCAGAGTTTGGAGGTTATCGATGTCTTTGTTTATGAGTTCCATGATGATACGTTCCATGGCCTTGCAGACCAGGCTTGTCAGACTAATATGGCGATAGTTCTCGGGAACAGTGGTTAATTAAATGAATATTAAATGAAGGTTATTTTATGGATATTATTGCACTATTAAATGTCTTAAGAATTTCTTGCTAAATGATCCTGCAAACAAATGAAGAATTTTGGTTTCAAGCAATGTCAGAAGTTACATTTTAAGAATATACCAAAGCTCAGTAAGTACTATAAAGCTAGGTATGAACATAAAATACTTACAATTTTATTTAATATAACAGTACAAACCCTTGTCATGTTGGCTAAAAGAATTCAAGGGGGTTAAGCATTGACCAAAAATAATTCCTTAATACAAAGCACATTCATCAATAAATCTGTTGGGCAGCATCCATGTATACCAAATAATATTCAGCCAGTGAATGAATTATTAAATGTTTTATATGTTCATGATGCCATTTTAGCCATGATTTATAAAGACAGAGGTGAAGGAGCAAAGTAAAAGGAAATGTGATGATGTCAAGAAAGGGAAGGACAACAAATGTTTAAGGTGTCATTAATGCAAGCTTTACAATAAATGTAATCATTTATGCAGCACATATAGTTCGGTTTATAACAATTAACTTCAAAGTAGGAGTTGAGTCTCTTAGTTGTAATATGTCCTTAATATAGACATGTCTAAAGATGGAGGTTTTGTCAGACATAAAGAGAACAAGTATCAAAATCCTTTACTTCATGACTTTGAAAACAACTTATGCCACTAATCTTTTCTGAAATCATTATTTTACTTCAATGAAACAAAATAACTGAAAAAAAACAGTATGTATAGTGTAAAATAAGGCATGGGTAACATTATTTTTGTAGAACAATATTCATTTTAATTTTGCACAAAATTCAGTGCATTTATCATCATTTGGTATGAAATTCATGCAATATAAGACAGATGTTTTCATGCCATTAACAGTCATTCTTATTTTTTTCTGGCATACCTCCCTTTACCTGATCATCAGCTGCCCCTAGATCCGCTCTTCATTCATTGTGCCTACTGAACTCTCCTTAGCCTCTGTTGGGCATAACTTGACCCACATCCTGGCCTAGTGAACTCACTGCTGAAGCATCATACTGCTGCTGGGGAGTATGCCTAAACCGTCACCACCTTGCAACTAGCTTGCAAGATTTGCTATGGCTGTCTTTGGCAGGTGCATGTGCACTTTCATGTGTGCTCTACCTCACAACCAAGTGATGCACCGCATACAGTTCAGAGCACACTGTTTGTAATGCTGCTATTGTAGTGACCAAGGCAAGTGCCCCACTCACTAATTCCCATCTTCCTCTGCATGTTCCAAATGGTGCCTGTGCCACTAGTCGAATACAGTTAATCTGGGGTGTAATAAGGTCTTATTCCCCTGCACCATAGCGATGGGTACTTATCCCTAATTCTTGAATAAAGTTAAAATCATTTTTTGGTTGCTGGTTAACCAAATAGCATTGACTCTCCTACATGGAACTTCTAAGGGCTTTTTAGAGAATATGTTTAAATAAAATTGTACCATTTAAAGACTACATTCCAGATGATGTAAATTATATTACCCAACTGACCAGTAACAGATGACAAAATATGTTCTTCTTTTGTCACCATTATTTTTTCAGAAAACATCTTCCTTGTTAAAGGTGTTAGTTATTACTTTTGTTGATATATTTGTAGTATGCTTGTCTGAGTCATTTCTCACTTATCCTTATAAAACCATTCTCAGAAAGAATGTTTCTTTTCTAACATATCTATATGGCTGTCAAAAATTGGATGTAAAAATGTTACTACTTCTAGCTTTAAGCGAGTACATTGTTATGAAGGGGAAATATAATCGAGGGGTACGTGGTTACTTAACACAGGGACATCTAAACAGCACAGATCTGAGGCAAATGTTATTTCCAATATAGCCTGTTTGTTAATGTTCAGAATAAACATTAACAAACAACAATGACTGTTGTGTTGTTCTTAAACTTGGTGGCTTTGCATTTGTCCGCCCCTACTGTAAATTTAATCTGGGACACTCCTCCCAGTCGAGTCTCATTAGCTGTAATTAAATCAAAAAGAGCTTCAACAAAGTATTAGTTTAAGGGTATGCACACTTATGCAACCAGCTTATTGCACATTTTTTTTTTTTTTTTTTTTTACACCCCCCCCCCAACAGATTTGTTTGTTTTTCAATTGAATTGTACAGGTTATAAGTCACATTAAAGGTGGAAAAAGTTTTGAAATTATTTATTGTGGTCTCATTTTTTTATATCACAAAAACCTGGCATTTTAACAGGGGTGTGTAAACTTTTTATATCCACTATATAACAAAAGGAAAAAAAATTGCTGTCCAGGGCCAAGAAGGAGTCATTGCCCAATTGGAAGCAATCTCTCCTTAGCCTGAATAAACAAATAAGAGCACTAGTGAAATCCTCTAAAGCCAACTTCAAGTTCAAATTGGTCACATCTACTACAGACAATCATAAGGCCTTCTTGACATATGTCCGCAGTCTCAAAGGAAGCACCCATATATGTTCAGAACTGGTGGTCAAGGGCACCACATACACAAATGCTGAAGATATAGCCAACCTACTGGTTGACAGAGTCAGTGAAAACTTCACTCCTCTGTCCCCCCCACCAGTAAATCAGGACATCCCCAGTACCTGCCCCCCTGCCCTTATCTCTAGGGAACAAGTCATCACTGCCCTCTCAAAAGCAAAAATACAGCCTCCATGGGACCCGACAGCATCCCAGGCTGCATCCTACATGAACTTGCAGTACCAGTAGGCACCCTATTCAAGCAAAGCCTGAGTACTGGCTTTGCCCCAGCTGAGTGGAGGACAGCCACTGTCATCCCTTTACACAAATTTGGAGCATCCACCGATCCAGGAAGTTATAGACCCATCAGCCTAACTGGCCTGATCTGCAAGGCCATGGAATGGATTATCATGGACCTCATTAGCAGGGACATTGGCAACCTCCAAACACTCAACCCCACACAGTTTGGCTTTGTCAAGGAGAGGTCATGTCTGTTAAATCTGGTTGACTTCTTTGAGAAAGTCACCAAAGCCATGGATGAGGGGAAGATGGTGCACACTGCCTACCTTGACCTGGCCAAAGCCTTTGACAAAATTCCCCACTCAGGCATAATAGATAAACTCTCTCAATTAGGCATCAAACCATATGTTATCAGATGGGCAGCAAACTGGCTCACTGATAGAAGCCACCTAATCAAAATAGGGGAAGCTACCTCAAGCAGTAGACCAGTAACAAGTGGTGTACCCCAGGGTCGGTCTAGGGGCCTCTGTTATTTGGGATATACTTCTCTGAGGTACATGCCAAAACCAGTGGACTATGGCTGACCAAGTTTGCAGATGACTGCAAGCTGGGCACGGTCATCAATTCCCTAAGTGATGTGGACGTCCTCCAAGAGGGTCTCACCCAAACAAATGACTGGTGCCAGAAACATGGCCTCAAGCTGAATGCCAAAAAATGCATCATCATCTCACTTTGGTAGTGTGACGTCCTCACATATTATCACATTAATAATAATGTCCTAAGCATGCAATCAGTTGTGAGGGATTTGGGCACCCAGGTTGATAGCAACCTGGCTTTTGACCACCATGTTGCTTCCGTTGTACAGAAAGTTTTCTACAAGGCCCACCTCATAAGTAAGGGCATCTCATCCAGGGATAAGGCGGTCATAACATCCCTGTATTCTTCCCTTATAAGGCCAATTATTGAGTACAAAGCCCCCTTCAGCATGTACCTCGCAAAGCACATGCAGCTGCTGGAGAAACCACAGAAGTTCCTCACCAGAAAAATCCAGGGCCTCAAATATCTACCCTACATTGACAGGCTAAAAGCCCTGTCCATCTACTCAGTTTCATACAGACTCCTCAGAGGTGACCTCTGTCTGGCATACAAAGCAATCTCAGACCCAGCCTTGATAGGACTGGTGCAGATCCGCAATTCAAGATCCACTCGAGTAACCCACACGCGTGACCTCGACCTCATCTGTGACATCAGTAGGACTTGTTGACAGGACAGATTTGTGTCCCAGAGACTCCCCCATCTGTGGAACAGACTCCCTCTCCATGTCAAGTAGAGTACCTCATTATCACTTTTCAAGCACAACCCGGATAACTGGATGGGAAACAGAAAATACACCCTGAGATTCCACCTGTGTCCCTGCTGGATATGGGCTTTGGGTGCTGACTTGTCTAAACATGGGCTAGACTCTTAGCTAGGCTTATAAGGGCTTCAAGGCCAATACCCTAGTAACTTCCTATGATCCTATGAGGCTATGATATGTTTATTTGCATTAATGTGACGCTAAATGTATTATTAATGAAGGGAAAAGTCAAATAAATATTTTACTGGGACCATTATGTCTGGTTGTAGCCAACCTTGCAGATATAGTTTTGTTGCGGGTGACTATGCAAATATCTAGTGCTCCAAGATACATTGACTTTAAAGTTGATTATAATGGAGGGGAGTTGCAGGGATGTCTCTCCTTGTATAGATGGCGTTGGGCCAGCACCCTCTTCCAAAAAAAAGACTGAATGTTTTGAGTTTCTGGCATTTTTTAACAATCTGTTTCATAGTCAGCCTTTGCAATGTCAGTCTTCATGAATGATCTGTACCTGTTTGAGTGTATTGAAAGCATTATTCAAAGGCACAGCCATTTTAATGTTTCATTAAGTAAAAAATAGTATAAGTGACTGCGTGATAATGCATTAAATGTTTTTAGTAGTTTTTCAGCACTGGTACATTTATGGTGCTTACAATTTGTATTTTGTTCTCTTCCATTTAAAAGCATCGGCATGTTGTATGACTTTTATTACAACAATAATCATATTTACATTTGTTTTCTCATTATGGTTCTATTAAAAATAATACTTAATATCAAAATGGTCTGGATTTACTCTTGTAAAAGCTGCTGTTTCTTCTGATAATACAAGATAATCTGAATAGGTGCTGCAGAGGCAATTTTTTTGAATTTGCAAACAACAAAATGAAGAGCCTGAAGTGCCATTTGGGAAGTTGTTTTGCAGGAAGCAAAAATCTTCTGTACCCAATATTTGGGAGTTCACACTCCCTGAGCCCTGAGCATGTATATTCTAACTTCAATGTCTCAGAATATAAATGAGTTCAAAGAAACCCACTCCCCTGAAAAGCCAGGATAAGCTTTTCATTTCATGATTTAGAAAATCACCTCACCTAATGGTGAAAACATGCAGTAGGGATCTGTTGCAAAGCTGCATATGAACTGCAATCTCCTTCTAAGGATTTGGAAACTAAGATCAGTCCTACTTGCTTTTAAAACAAACTTAGAAAGTTAGCAGAATTTGACCATTTTTTGAAAAGAAAATTTAATTTTTTTAGATTGGGCTATATCCTTTGTTCCTGTCAAGAAATCACGGTTCTGTCAGAATCTTTGGTAACTATAAACTTATAGTTAATGGAGTGCTAAATTTATAACAGTATGCAATTCTCAATTTGAAAGATTTTTTTTTTGTTATATTAAATGACAAGCATTTCTCAGAAATGGCATCAATCATGCATACCAAGAAACTCTTTTAGA